>NC_073402.1:1776580-1999080 GCF_028641065.1 Leucoraja erinaceus | reverse complement strand
GTCTCTTCCCTCCTTGTTCTCCCTCTGCGCTGAGGCGATCGATCCAGGACGGAGATGCCGCCCTCCAGTCCAGCGGACCTCCGTGGTGATGTTGCCGCCGCTGAAAGCCGGAACGTCGTCTCTGCTCCGATGTTGATAGGTGCAATCAAAACAAAGATCTTTTTTTATCATTGTTGCATTGTTGTGTTATGAATACCACAGAAAATATTATGTACTCACAAGATCACATTAAATAGAATATTATTGCTTAAATATATATTGTTATTGGACTACATTTCGGAAAGTCCCAGCTGAGAGGAAGACAGCAAAATATTGAAAATATTGGGGGAGAAAATGACTTCAGGACAGTTTGTTAGGATATTGAAGGAAATGGTAACAGAATACTTATACAGCTGAGTGAATATAATTATATGAATGAGAAATTGTGTTCAACCAATTGATGACTTCTTTGACAAAGTAACCAGCATGTAGATAACAAGGAAGCCAATGGATGTAGCAAATTTTGTTATACAATATTTGGTCCGTGAAGTGCCCCATAAAAGATTACTGCATTAGATAAGCACTTGTGAACTTGAACGTAATAGGTTAAGTCCAGGAGGTCAGATATGGGGCTTTATGTGTGGGCCAGATATATTGTCAGTGCAGAAGGGCTAGGAGCAAGGCCAAGTGTGCATCCAGAGTCAAGGTCTGTATTAGTACGAGGTGTGCAGTCAAAGCTGGGACAATGGGAGTGTTCAGCACTGGGAACCTAAGCAGGTAAGCAGCTGTGATCAGGGTAGAATGGGAGGCCAGGTGTAAGGCTAGACTAAGGGTCAGGAATGAGAGATGGTATGCAACAGGAATCAGGGTCAGGAGTAGTACCAGGTGTGCAGTGAGACCCAGGTTGGTCAACATGGGCCAAGTGTTTGATTATAATCTGATTTCCATACATGAATATACTAAGATCATTCATGTGCTGCACCTGTTGATCAGAGCCTGGCACTACTGTGGAATGTAATTAAGAATGTAATTTAGCCTAACCTTATTCATAGCTAATCCAATTTAAAGCATAAATATTGCATTCAAGTGTAAGTTATAAGACTCGCTACAGTATGCACCAGATTGTACAATTTCAAGCTGAAAAATACAAAAGCTCCATACCACGGACAACTTCCCCCCCACCCCCCTCGGTCGCTGCGCTCTCTCGGGCTTGGTCTCTCACAATTTCTCTCTCCTAACCCTTACCGAATGTTGGCAGCCCTGATTCAAGCACATAGGTTTAGGTGAGGGGAACTAGATTTAATTGTAATCTGAGGGGCAGTTTTTTTACACAAAGGGGACAGTTGAGGCATCGATTATCACAACATTAAAGAAACATTTAGACAGGTATATGGAATGATAGGCTAGACGGATCTGGGTCAAACATTAGCAGGTGGGACTAGTGTAGCTGGGAGATGTTGGTCAGTGTGGACATGTTGGGCCAAAGGGGCAGTTTCCACACTGTATAACTCTATGACCCTAGGACAGTCTTTCGGCAAAGAATTAAGTTAGTAGGTTAGCATGCCATAAAAGCTTTTCACTGGATCTCGGTACACTTGACAATAAACTAAACTGAACTAAACTGAAACTGAACTAAGGATGGATAATAAGGATATATTGATGTAGAAAGGAACTGCAGATGCTGGTTTAAACCAAAGATAGACACAAAATGGTGGAAATACTCAGAGGGACAGGCAGCATCACTGGATAGAAGGAATGGGTGACATTTCAGGGGGAGACGGCTGAATCTGTTGTCATGTTGGTAGTAAGTTGTGTATCTCAGAATGGAATTATATGTTAATGGCAACATTGATAAAATTATATTGTTCTTGAATTGTGAGGATCATTAATAATCTTAAAGTGGAGTGGAATAACACAACTTGACATGTAGAATATTCAGCCTTGGTCTGATAAGTGGCTCATGGAATTAATAGATTCCATCAACTCACCCTTAACTGAAGCACAAGGAGTTACCACCTGAGCGTCTGTACCCTTTGCCCATGGTTTAACCCTGGCAGTCCAGCATGGTTCTGACAAAATCTCACCTACTCTCCAACTAAAGGCAAGGTTTCAGGACTTTCAGTCAGTACGCCAGGTATGGTCCATCCAGATCACTATGCAGCTTTGGCATTACAACACTTATTCCACTATACAAAGTTCTAGAGCCAGGGAATTTTTATTCAGCAAGCGAAACATAGAAACATAGAAAATAGGTGCAGGAGTAGGTAATTCGGCCCTTCGAGCCTGCACCGCCATTCAGTATGATCATGGCTGATCATCCAACTCAGTATCCTGTACCTGCCTTCTCTCCATACCTCCTGATCCCTTTATCCACAAGGGCCACATCTAACTCCCTCTTAAATATAGCCAATGAACTGGCCTCAACTACCTTCTGTGGCAGAGAGTTCCAGAGCTTCACCACTCTCTGTGTGAAAAAATGTTTTTCTCATCTTGGTCCTAAAGGATTTCCCCTTTACCCTTAAACTGTGACCCCTTGTCCAGGACTTCCCCAACATCGGGAACAATCTTCCTGCATCTAGCCTGTCCAACCCCTTAAGAATTTTGTAAGTTTCTATAAGATCCCCCCTCAATCTTCTAAATTCTAGCGAGTACAAGCCAAGTCTATCCAGTCTTTCTTCATATGAAAGTCCTGGCATCCCAGGAATCAGTCTGGTGAACCTTCTCTGTACTCCCTCTATGGCAAGAATGTCTTTCCTCAGATTTGGAGACCAAAACTATACACAATACTCCAGGTGTGGTCTCACCAAGACCCTGTACAACTGCAGTAGAACCTCTCTGCTCCTATACTCAAATCCTTTTGCTATGAATGCTAACATACCATTCGCTTTCTTCACTGCCTGCAGCACCTGCATGCCTACTTTCAATAACTGGTGTACCATGACACCCAGGTCTCGTTGCATCTCCCCTTTTCCTAATCGGAAACCATTTAGATAATAGTCTACTTTCCTGTTTTTGCCACCAAAAGGATAACCTCACATTTATCCACATTATACTGCATCTGCCATGCATTTGCCCACTCACCCAGCCTATCCAAGTCACCTTGCAACCTCCTAGCATCCTCCTCACAGCTAACACTGCCCCCCAGCTTCGTGTCATCTGCAAACTTGGAGATGTTGCATTCAATTCCCTCGTCCAAATCATTAATATATATTGTAAATAGCTGGGGTCCCAGCACTGAGCCTTGCGGTACCCCACTAGTCACTGCCTGCCATTCTGAAAAGGGCCCGTTTACTCCTACTCTTTGCTTCCTGTTTGCCAGCCAGTTCTCTATCCACATCAATACTGAACCCCCAATACCGTGTGCTTTAAGTTTGTATACTAATCTCTTATGTGGGACCTTGTCGAAAACCTTCTGAAAGTCCAGATATACCACATCCACTGGTTCTCCCTTATCCACTCTACTAGTTACATCCTCAAAAAAATTCTATAAGATTAGAATTTTTCGAGGATGTAACTAGCGTATTTTTCAAGGATGTAACTCGAAGTGCTGGACAAACTCCAGGGGTGGAGCAGCATCTGTGGAAAGATAATACATTTTAGTTTAGTTTAAAGATACACAGCGGAAACAGGCCTACCAAGTCCGCGCCAACTAACGATCACCCCATACACTAACACAACTCTGCACACTAGAGACAATTTGCAATGCTTACCAAAGCCACTGAGCCTACACAACTGCACATCCTTGGAGTGTGTGAGGAAACCTACGCACCACAAGTAAACCTATGCAGGTGACGGGGAGAACGTTTCATTTTCTGGTTCCTGTATTTGCTTTGTTTTCCTCTTTGAAATACTGCATGTGAATGTAAGGAGGGATGGAAGTTAATGGTGAAGGTGATAAAATGGATAAGTTTTGCAAAGCTCAGTCAGAGCCACCAATGCACATAGGGCGGAGTGGTAACGGAGTCAGTTAGGAACAAGGACTGTTCCACATCTATCTATCTATCTATCTATCTATCTATCTATCTATCTATCTATCTATCTATCTATCTATCTATCTATCTATCTATCTATCTATTTTTCATCTTCTATCTATATATCTATACTATCACTAAAACTCTCATCTTGATCACTTCCGGTCTATACCAAATTGTTTTTAAATTTGCGCAGAAATGGTACCGTTTATAGCTAGAATCCAAGCGCACCATGTTTTGTTACAATCAGTGGAATATTACAAAAGTTATGAAGGTTTAAAAAATCGTGAGATCAGCAGATTGGTCTTCTCACTTATCAGTTACCATAAAGGTAATGCCTCTTCCGGGGTGAGGAGAATAAAGCTTCAGAAGCCGGGCGTGTGTCAGTCAGCCGTGAGTGAGAGTTGAGTCCACAAGCCGTGAGTGACTGAACTGTGAGTCCACAAGCCGTGAGTGACTGAACTGTGAGTGAGTCCACAAGCCGTGAGTGACTGAACAAGCCGAGAGTGTGTACTGTGAGTCCACAAGCCTTGAGTGACTGAACTGTGAGTCCACTGTGAGTTAGTCCACAAGCCGTCGCTGAGTGAACTGTGAGTCCACAAGCCGTGAGTGACTGAACTGTGTGTCCACAAGCCTTGAGTGACTGAACTGTGAGTCCACAAGCCATGGCTGAGTGAACTGTTAGTCCACAAGCCGTGGCTGAGTGAACTGTGAGTCCACAAGCCGTGAGTGACTGAACTGTGTGTCCACAAGCCTTGAGTGACTGAACTGTGAGTCCACCCATGGCTGAGTGAACTGTTAGTCCACAAGCCGTGGCTGAGTGAACTGTGAGTCCACAAGCCGTGAGTGACTGAACTGTGTCCACTAGCCATGAATGAGTGAACTGTTTCCACCAGCCGTGGCTGAGTGAATTGTGAGTCCACCAGCCGTGAGTGAGTGAACTATGAGTCCACCAGCCGTGAGTGAGTGAACTGTGAGTCCACCAGCTGTGAGTGAGTGAACTGTGAGTCCACTATACTATATAGCCCCACCTGAAGGAGGCGGGAGCCACTGGTGATAACGGACATGAGGAGTGGGCTGGGAGGAGAGGGAGCGGGGTTTTGCCTCCAGCACCTTCGGAGTCGGCTGCAGGAGGGGCCCCCAAGACAACGAGGCGGTCGGGCGAGGAAAGGGACGTGGGGTCGCAGGCCTGTGGCTTACCTGGTCTCACCTGGATCGGGGGGTTCCAGCACTTCCAGCATGTGGACTATGGAACTTTGGAACTTGGGACTATTTATTTTTTCTCTATTTGTAAACAGGGCCAATAAATAACAACTGTGCATTTGTGGTGGTGCAAAAGAAGTTCACCGTGCTGCACATATGTGACGATAAAGAACCGTTAAACTAGATGAGAATATTGGAGACATAAGGAACTGCAAATGCTGGAACCCTGTCAAAACACAAAGTGCTGGAGGAGCTCAGCAGGTCAAGCAGCATCTGTGGACGGGGTGGACAGGTGACATTTCAGGTTGGGACTGTTTTATTGGAGCAGGGAAGCACTGATTGGATCTTTGTGACAGAAATAAATGTACAGCTTATAGATATTCCTGACCAGGGATAGATTTAGTTTATGTTTAGTTTAGTTCAGAGATACAACGCTGAAACAGGCCATTCGTGCCCCCAATTCCATGCCGATCCCTGCACACTAACACTATCCTGCACACACTGGGGACAATTTGCATTTACAACAAGCCAGTTAATCTAGAAACCTGCACGTCTTTTGGAGAGTGGGAGGAAACCAAACGTCTCGGGGAATACCCACGCAGTTCCTGGGGAGAACGTACAAACTCCATACAGACAGCACCCGTAGTCAGGATGGAACCCGGTTCTCTGGTGCTGTAATGCCTCTGTCCCACTTAGGAAACCTGAACGGAAACCTCTGGAGAATTTGCGCCCCACCCAAGGTTTCCGTGCAGTTCCTGGAGGTTCCCAGAGGTTTTTGTCAGTCTCCCTAATGGTCGAAAGTGGTTTCCACTTCTACTATGTTCCGCCGATTATTTCTGGAACTAACCTGAGGGCTCCAGTCGCGGAGCCTGCGGACCTGCCATCGCGGAGCTGGCCGTCTTCAGAACGGGAAGTGCTGTGATGGCGCGCGGCTGCGACCCGACTTCGGAGCTTCGGAGGCTCCAGCCGCAGGCCTGTGGACAGGAACATCGGGAGATCGCAGGTCCCTGGTGGGAGAGCGCTTTTTGGAGCTCCCGCAACAGCAACTTCTCCCGCCCGAATCGCAGGATATAAAGGACTGGTAGTGGGGTCTAACATCGCCCAGCGCAGCTGAAATGGCCATGGGACTTACCATCACCCACCAGGGGCTTTAACATCGTGAGTCCGAGTTCGCCTCGACGCTGCAGTTGGACTGCTGGACCACGGGAGAAGAACAAAGCGAAGAGATAAGACTTTTGCCTTCCATCACAGTGAGGAGATGTTGGAGATTAACTGTGATGGATGTTTGGGTAAACTGTGTTAAGTGTGTGTCTTGGGGTTTTTTATAATTTGTAAGACTGTAGAAAATGCAATTTTGTTCAAACCAAGCTGTTTGAATGACAATAAAAGGCATTCTATTCTATTCAACCATTCCGTAATGGAAACAGCTTATTTCCTGGAAAGTATCATTTCCCATAAGTTCTCTTGAAATCCCCTAATTATCAGCACTAAGTATTTCAACCAAACTATCTGCAACATTTCCTGGTGCATTTCAACCTTTCTTCAGATCTATCACGGATGGACTTTTATTTCACCATTTGCCCTACGTCTGGTGAATGAAAGAAAGTAAACAAATGGTCTTAATTATCATTCATTTATTATTGCTTATCCAATCCGTTTGTGCAAGTTCAGTAATAAAATATAAACACAAAAAGCTGGAGTAACTCAACGGGACAGGCATCATTTCTGGAGTGAAGGAATGGGTGACATTTCATGTTGAGACCCTTCTTCAGACCCGAAACATCACCCATTCCTTCTCTCCGGAGATTCTGCCTGTCCTGCTGAGACACTCCAGCATTCTATGTCCATCTTTGATTTAAACCAGCATCTGCAGTTGTTTCCTATACATAAAATGTACACACTCCAGATAAAATGGAAGGGTAAATAAGGAAGGTAGACAAAAATGCTGGAGAAACTCAGCGGGTGCAGCAGCATCTATGGAGCGAAGGAAATAGGCAACGTTTCAGGCCCGCTGAGTTTCTCCAGCATTTTTGTCTACCTTCGATTTTCCAGCATCTGCAGTTCCTTCTTAAACACGGGTAAATAAGGAAAGAGAGGACTTGAATAATAATGGATGTGAGGGATGAAGGTTAACAGTCAAAGAGCAGGGCCTGGCAAATTCCCAATCATTTCCATCAATGAATCCTCTTCAGCAGATAACGGACCTAACCTTGACTTCAGGAAGAATTAAATGTTCTGCATTGTGCAAAATAAAGATTTAAATTGGCTCCTCAGTTACTGTACTTGAAGGATCTTAAATTAACTGCAAAATAGGACAAAGTGCTGGAGTAACTCAGTGGGTCAGGCAGCATCTCTGGAGAACATGGATAGGTGACGTTTCGGGTTGAGACCCTTCTTCACACTCCTACTTCTGAAGAAAGGTCTTGTCCCAAACGTCACTTTTCCATGTTCTCCAGAGATGCTGCCTGACCCGCTGAGTTACTCCAGTCTTTTTTTGCGTAAACCAGCATCTGCAGTTTCTTATATCCCATAAATTAATTACAGATGGATTCAGCTCTGGTTTAGACTCTGGGCAATGAAGCAGGCCGTGAGACTGGCTAGACCACACAATCATCTGCACAGCATCTTCTGACATTTCCCGCATTTCCTCCCACATTGTTTCTGCTCCGGGGATAAATGGAAACATACTTGGATGACATGGGTCACTGAAATATTGCAACTGGAGCAAGCTTTTCAGTACATTGGCCCCCAAAAAAGGTGCTGGAAGAAATCAGTAGGTCGGGCAGCATAGGTTGAGGCAAGAGGATGGTGGGCATTTTGGATTGAGACCCTGCATTTAAACATTTATATCTTTAGATTGAATTTCATTGAAAGTAGGCATGCAGGTGCAGCAGGCAGTTAAGAAAGCGAATGGTATGTTAGCATTCATAGCAAAAGGATTTGAGTATAGGAGCAGGGAGGTTCTACTGCAGTTGTATAGGGTCTTGGTGAGACCACACCTGGAGTATTGCGTACAGTTTTGGTCTCTTAATCTGAGGAAAGACATTCTTGCCATAGAGGGAGTACAGAGAAGGTTCATCAGACTGATTGCTGGGATGGCAGGACTTTCATATGAAGAAAGACTAGATAGACTCGGCTTGTACTCACTAGAATTTAGAAGATTGAGGGGGGATCTTATAGAAACGTACTAAATTCTTAAGGGGTTCGACAGGCTAGATGCAGGAAGATTATTCCCGATGTTGGGGAAGTCCAGAACAAGGGGGCTCACAGTTTAAGGATAAGGGGGAAGTATTTTAGGACCGAGATGAGAAAATCATTTTATACACAGAGAGTGGTGAATATGTGGAATTCTCTGCCACAGATGGTAGTTGAGGCCAGTTCATTGGCTATATTTAAGAGGGAGTTAGATGTGGGCCTTGTGGCTAAAGGGATCAGGGGGTATGGAGAGAAGACAGGTACAGGATACTGAGTTGGATGATTAGCCATGATCATATTGAATGGCGGTGCAGGCTCGAAGGGCCGAATGGCCTACTCCTGCACCTATTTTCTATGTTTCTATGTTTCTGTGTTTCTAGAGTCATAGAG
This sequence comes from Leucoraja erinaceus, assembly GCF_028641065.1. Lineage (NCBI taxonomy): Eukaryota > Metazoa > Chordata > Chondrichthyes > Rajiformes > Rajidae > Leucoraja > Leucoraja erinaceus. The sequence goes on along the minus strand of NC_073402.1, from coordinate 1,990,342 downwards.
TGATACAGTGGAAATAGGCCCTTCGGCCCAACATGCATACACCGGCCAAAATGTCTCAGATACACTAGTCTCAACTGCCCCGTATTTGGCTCATATCCCTCCAAACCTGTCCTCTCCATGTACTTGTCTAACTGTTTCTCAAGCATTTGGATAGCCCCTGCTTCAACAAAACTATGGAATAGATAGGGTAAATACGCAGAGCATTTTACCCAGAGTGGAGGGGAATCGAGAACCAGAGGACAAAGGTATAAGGTGAGAGGGAAAAGCTTTAACAGTAACCTAAGGGGAACTAATTGGCAGCTTGTTCCATACACCCACCACCATTTTTATGAAAACATTACCCCTCAGATTCCTGTTAAACCCTTTTCCCTTCACTTTAAACCTAAGTCCTCTGGTCCTCGATTCTCCTACTCTGGGCAAGAGACTTCCCAATCTATTCCTCTCATGATTTTATACACCTCTGTAAGATCATCCCTCATCCTCCAGTGCTCAAGGAATAGAGTCCCAGCCTACTCAACCTCTCCCTATAGCTCGGACCCTCCAGTCCTTTACTGTGTGATTGTCTAATCAGTAAGCAACCTCCACTGTTTCTCCATGTCTCTGAATACACTGAGTTATCAAGCTGTTGTTAATCACAGATATAAATTATAAATTGTAAAAGAAAGATGCAAACTACGAAGAGCCTCTGCATCTTTGGCCGTTGTTTAGTCTACGTTCTGAAAGCTTGGCTCTGTCTCCACTGTCCTGGGCAGATACAGGAGAAGCCATCTCACTTTTCTAGCAACCGGTTGTTACTGGGGACAGTGGTGGCTTCCCAGGACATACATCGGCATTTGTGTAAGTTCTTTACCTCAAGCCAAACAGCAGGGCTTGGCTTCCAAATGCTGAACAATCTGTTCCACTGTGGTATTTTGCCTGAATCCTAAAATAGCTTCTGGAACTACCTTCTGTAACAAACAAGAATTACAGTAACAGGAACGTGACCTATATCCTGAGGATCTGGCTCTCTCTGTGTGTGCGAGCATTCCTGGTCGAGTCACGTACACTATTAACATCACGTTCCTCTAGCCCAGCATTACAGCAGCAAATTTGAACAAGGGCTGTACAATAATGGCACTGTCATGTTCCAGAGGCATTGACATGCATATTTGTCCGATAACATGAATATGTGCCACTCAGAGCCACATTACACATCACACACTGAGCTACAAAGTCCAGATTGTGTTAACATTGTTATTCCTCATTTCAATCACTGCCATAGACACGATGGGAACAATGGCCTCTGTCTATGTCATAAAAACATCTCTGTACCAGTTCATTTCAGAAATGCTTATTTTCCATACAGCCAATGGCTGAAATGGTGGGGCAACCTCAGAGCTTCCTAATGACAGTGCCATGGAAACTTGTACATCCAACATAAGGAGCAGATGAGTTGACACCTGGGCCTGAATCATGACCCAACAATTGTTTCCCCTTCATCAACCTTGTAAATGTTGTTGAAGCCTTCAATTTTATGCCGTAAGTGCTTAAACTATCTGATAATCAACTGATTGATCCTATTTAAACATGATCTTTTAGCCTGTCAAATCCCCGTTAAACCTTCTCTGTTCCAATGGAAGCAACATAATGTTCTCCACTTTGGACCATATATCACAGTAAATAGTTTGTACCCGACTCCATGATCACCGGTTTTTACAGTGAGTAGACCCCAGTGCTGAACACAACGCTCCAATCATAGTCTAACCATTCAGGTCTGAAGAAGGGTCTTGACCAGAAATGTCACCTATTCCTTTTCTCCAAGGATGCTGCCTGGGACCTGTTGAGTTACTCCAGCATTTTGTGTCTATTTCAGTATATGCAGTTCCTTCCTACACATAGTTTGTTGAATTGAGTGCAGCTCCCCTGCTTTTGTGCTATGTCTAGAGACTATGTTGCAAGGTTCTTCAAAGAATTCACCAGATATTTTGTTTTGTGGGGATATGGTAATGGAGTGGTTAAATAACCAGAATAGAATCCGCCTTTATGAATGATTGATGTGAAGGCACTAGTTCATTCCCCACTCCTGCAGCTGGGCGATTTAAACAAAAATACATCAGGAACAAAGACCATCATAGACCATATCCAGCTCACCACTGTGTCCCAAGCATAGTATATCCAAGGACATCCACAGTGCCTGTTTCATATCTGGAACATCTGGTGTAAGTAGTTGAGGCATCTTGGGGTGAACTGACAGATACAGAATGCCCAGTCCTGGGCAGATACAGAATCCATCTCACTTTTTCAGCAACAGGCTGTTTAGTTTAGTTTTAGTGCAGAGATACAACAGAGAAACAGACCCTTCAGCCCATCAGGTCCGTGCCCCACACTAACACTGCCCTACACACACCAGGGACAATTTTTACATTGACCAAGCCAATTTACCAGCAGTCCTGTACGTCTTTGGAGAGTGGGAGGAAACTGAAGATCTCAGAGAAAACCCACGTGGGAGAGGGTGTAAACTCTGTACAGATAGCACCCGTGGTCAGGATCGACCCGGGTCTCTGGCGCTGCAAGCGCTGTAAGGCTGCAACTCTACCGCTGTGCCACCGTGCCGCCCACGGTTGTTGGGGATAAAGATGACTGCCACGGACATAGATAGTAATGATTAGATTCTTCACTCCCACACAAACAGCAGGGCTTGGCTTCGAAGAGCTGAACACCCTGACCGATTGTGGTATTTTGCCCGAATCCATCACAAGCTTCTGTAACCAACAAGAAAGCAACAACACAAACAGGACTTGTATCCTGAGGATCTGGCTCTCGCTGTTTGAGCGGGCATTCCTGGTCTACTGACATGCTGTCATCTCATCATGCTTTTCTAGTCCAGTGTTACAGCAATAACTTTACTTTACTTTAGAGATACTTTAAAGATACAGCGTGGAAACAGGCCTTTCTGCCCATCGAGTCCACACCGAACAGTGATCCCCACGCACTAGCACTATTCTACATACAGTAGGTATGTTGCAAAACCTACCTTAAGCGTCGCTGCAGACCTGTCCCAGCCCGTATGTACGATTTTGGCACCGTTTAGGGGGGGGCTGGTTTAAAACGCGATTTTCCCTAGGCTGTCCTAATCGAGGTTGTTCAGCCTAGTTAGTTGGTGACGAAAAATCGCTGGGAGATTCTTTCGCTGGAGCTATTTTTACTTTTAACTGATTTATTTAATTATTATAGTAGTTTAAAAATTATCCTCTAAACCCGCGACCGCCGACAACGGGACGGATCACATACAGCGGACAACAGAAGGTAGGTTGTTTATTTTTACATTAAAAAAGGCTTCTTAAGATCCTTTTATACAAAGTTTATTGTTGCGAGTAGCTAATTCAGGGCCCATTAAATCCCGCAGTATTTTTCTGGGCATTTGGGGCACAAATCTACCGCAATGTGAATGTTCTAAACCACAGGATCCCACTCGAAAGCTGATTTAAATGGCCATTAATTTACAGCAATTGAACACTAAATTCCTTCCATTTGGCCTATAAATTAATGTCAATGAGATTTAAAAATCATGTTTTATTGTGAATTCTTTGTGAATGTTCTTTGGACACTTAGGCTATTTAAAAATGTTAATCTTTCCTTAAGAAATGGATAGATGTTTAGATCTAGTAATTGAATTTTGATGAAACATGATTTTCTTTTTGAGTATTTACTATTTGTTTTAGCGTTTAACTTTATCATTTCTACCTTTTTTTTCTAAAACTGCAAATAATAATTTGTTTCCGTTAATGCTGTTCAGTGTTTTTTTTATTTACATTGTAAACAGATGTCTCCAAAGAAGAAATGCAAAATTGTCAATCCAAAAGCCCAGCCAGGCATAACTAGAGTTCAACTTGAAGTGAATTTCTCTGTCATGCCCAAGTCTATGAGGGATCTTAAAAATGGACACATTTTTTGTATACCTCATTTGGAAAAAGTCTGCCTGAAACAGAAATCGCTGAGTTCACATTTCTCTTTGTCGGATGCAGAAGGCTATTCATGTGCTGCTGTTAAGTTCAGAGTGCAGGCTCTCATTAACCAGACTTAAGTTTAAAAAACTCACCAATCTCAAGGAATTTGGAGCATTTATGGAAATTTGTGATGAAACTTAACTTCAAGAAGGCAGTCAACACATTTCTTTAGATGACATTCCACCATCTGGTGCTCAAGATCCTGAATCCTTGACATATGCTGAAAGCCTAGTGCCCATATTTCAAGACACTGAGGACATGAGCGATGACAGTCACAGTCTGCATCCTCCACTGAATCTAGCAATGCCAACGACAGCTGCTGCCTCACCTGAACCAATGCCATCGACATCTGGTGTTTCAACAAGATGTAGCAGAGAATTTCTAAGTCTTTCACCAGGGAAACAGAAATTGAAGAAAAGACTAAAGTTTGTGTCCGAATCCAGGGCTGCTCTTTCAACAAAGTATCACACAAAGATCAGTGAATTTAGGGCACAGTTGAAAACTCCCAAACGTATAGTTAATCAAGCCTTAAAGAGAAAGCAAAAGCAAATAGATTTAAAGGACAGAAAGATTCAGGAACTCAAAACCAAATTACATGATAATACTTTGGCACGAGAGCTCTCTAACACCAAGGCAGAGATTGTGAAACTTAAAAAAGCACACAGACAAATGCTGATGTTTCGTGTCAGTACGAAAAAGAGGAAAATTCTTTCAATTCAACAGCTTAGAAAATGTCAAGAAAATTTAAAGGACAGGGAAGAGGATGTGAGACGCCTTGAATTTGACAATCTTGTCTTCAAAGAAACAATCAAAACACTGCAGGCTACCAGTATTGTCAAGGCAAAGGTGGGCCAGAAAACTTACTCCTCAACAATAAGGATGCATGTGTTTGATTGTATTGTAAACAAAACTCCCACAGCAAACATTCCAATCCTGATAAGCCAGTTCTACAAGCGGAGTGGACTTCATCTGGATTATGTTCCTCAACGCAGTCCAGTTGAAGTTATGGCCCGAGAATTGGGGGCTATTGCTGAGTTGCAAACAGCAGAGATGCTCCATGCAACAAAGGGTTGGACTGTGGGTTTTGACGCAAACGCCCGGGAAGAGATCCACATTAACAGCGTTCATTTCACCACCACAAACAAATGTCTCTCTGCAGCAGTCGAGGAATTGGCTGGTGGGACTGCTGAGGACTATGCACAACATATTTGTGAAACAATTGACAATTTGTGTAAAACCTACACATATTTCAATCAGCAAGCAAATTATCAAGAAACCAGACAAAATATAATCGCCAACATTTCAAACACAATGAGTGACCGGTGTGCAGCAAATCATGCTGCTATTAGAATTGTGAGTAGTGAGTGGGGTAAATATTTGAACGAGCTCTACTGCCATTTGCATCCTCTTGACTCCATTGCTACATTAGTTTGCACAGCCCTAAAAATGCAGAAACAATCTGGAGGACAATTCTTGTTTGGGAAAGACTTTCTAGCAGTAAATGCCATTCTACAGATGAGCAAACTTCGTTATAAAAACAGAAAAGGGGACCCAAAAGGATTTGTCACATTTTTAGATGACAGGAACATCCCCCGAGGTGTCCTCCCACAGTACCGTGGCAACAGATTGCACATACTGTTTCATATTAGTGGCAAGCTAATAGAACATTATGATGACTTTGTTGCACTGCTGAATAGCGGAATATCCTGTGGGGGGCTGAAAAGCACCATCCTCCATGACTTCACCCAGACTGAAGCAAAAGTAGAACTTCAGATATTGGGCTTCCTTGGCAAATATCTGACTGGGCCTTGGATGAAGCACTTCTACACTTCAAGCCAGAATCAGATCAACCATGTTGATGGCATCAAAGTGGTTAAAGGGGTGATTGCTGCTCTAAAGGAAGCCACAGAAAATCCAGAGAAATTGATATTGGCAAGGGAAGATTTCTTTGGTGAGGAGGTACATCTTGATGCCACATTGAAAACGTTTTGGGAGTTACCAGTACATCCACAGTTCAACTCAAAGATGAGGAGCTGTCTTCAAGCTGTCATCACTGTGTTGGAGAGGCAGTATAGTAAATACTTTGAACTTGATGTAACTGAGAAACTGAAGGAGGAGACTGCATCAGCAAGATCACACAACATTGATGCGGAGGAGATAATGGGGATGTTTAGTTCATCGAAACAGAAATCTCCCAATGCCACCATGTGTTATTTGTCATGTAGGATGCGGGCCTGCAAGAATAGAACAGTCAATTACCTTGATAATCTCGAGGATCATCATAGGGAGGAGGTGCTCTGTAAGGCAGTGACATGGGGGAGAGTGCAGAGGAACACACGGAAGAAAAAACAGAAGGAATTGAGAGCAGAAATCATCAAGCGACAGAAAGGCAAGGAGCATGCTCGGCTCGAGACGAAAGAGGGGAAAAAACTAGGAAAAAAATTGAAAGAGACTGATTTAAACAGCATTTGCAGAGATTATCCGAATTTGGACTACTCCAAATGTGATGATCTACAGGACATTCTTAATGGGAAAGTAGTGGGCAGAAAGGCATGTCATGCATGGTTTGAAGAGCAAAAACTTGTAGTTTACAATGCCAACATTGAAAAGTTGAGGAAAAACAACGTGTACAGAGTTGCTTATTGGTTGCAATCTGAGGAGTATGATGATGCTACTGATTATGATATGCCAATGTACCAGCCAGCAGCTGATCTTCTCCATAAAGTCTTGGTCTTTTCTTGAAATTGTAAATTATTTACCTATCCATAACAGCATATTATACAATAATATTAAAGTTCTGATCTTGAAAATATTACATTTTTGAATTTTCAATGCAGTCTGGTTGTTTATTACTATTTCCGTCACAATGGCCAATTTTGTAATTAGCTACAATTAGGTAACTAACTAATTATATGCTTTAATTTCAGGTCATCCAAGTAAAATTGTTTTATATTTGTTTCACAATGCTTCAATCTATGATAACTGAAAATTTCATTCAGTTCTCTTAATTTTTAAGAAAGTTATGGGCTATGGACATCCACGATCACAGCTTTTTTGTTATGTCCATAGAAAATCAATAGGGAACAGGATGCTAATTTCCGAGTATGAAAATGGCCATAACTTGTTTTAATACTTGAGATATGAAAGTGAATTAGGTGTCAAATTAAACTTATTGTTATGCTTTATCTGATGGGATAAATTGCAAACTTGATTTTTAAAATCTCAAAATTTTGTAACATTGCTACATACAGTTGGTACACGTGTGACGTGTGGTGATATGGGCGTGACGTGTGGTGATGCGGGCGTGACGTGTGGTGATATGGGCATGACACATGGTGATGTGGGCGTTATGCATGGTGAGGCGTGGTGATGCATGCAGGGACGCACTGAAATGTGCGGTGCTTCCCTGTTGCCCCAGGGTTTTGGGGCGACATTTGCGTGTCTCATCATGTGGTGCGCCCTGTCATACGCCTTGCCCTGCCCTGTCATGGACGTCTACAAGGCAGAGTCCTACCGACTGCGAAGGGCGGTGAAGGACGCAAAGAGAAGGTACAGAGACAAGATGGAGTTACAGATGGAGCAGCAGGACACCAGAAGCCTGTGGCAGGGGCTACGGATTGTAACCAACTACCAGAGCACCCCTCACTCATCCGCAAGTGCCGGCACCTCCCTAGCTGATGACCTGAACTCCTTTTACGCCCATTTTGAGAGGGGCAACACCACTCCAGGTCTGCCGACTATCGACCATACCGCCAGCGGGCTGGCTACCGAAGCTGAAGGGAGCAATGTGCACAAATTCTCGCTGTCCGAGCACGACGTGAGGAGGGCTATGACACGGGTGAACACGAGAAAAGCTGCAGGCCCCGATGGCATCTCGGGGCGAGTACTCAAGTCCTGTGCTATGCAGCTAGCTCCAGTGCTCACTACATTATTCAACCTCTCCCTGGACAAGTCCGTGGTCCCTGCCTGCTTTAAAAAATCCATCATTGTACCGGTACCAAAAAATGCCTCCCCAGCCTGTCTGAATGACTACCGTCCAGTGGCCCTTACCTCGGTAGTCATGAAATGCTTTGAGAGGCTGGTGAAGAATCACATCTGCGCCTTCCTCCCTCGGAACATGGACCCGTTGCAGTTTGCATACCGTCCGAACAGATCCACGGACGATGCGGTCTCCCAGGTCTTGCACACCGCTCTCTCCCATCTGGACAGCCAGAAGGGGGGCTACGTGAGGATGCTGTTCATAGACTACAGTTCAGCCTTCAACACGATAGTCCCCACCAGTCTGGCCGGGAAGCTAATGGAATTGGGGCTCAACACCTCCCTGTGTGCCTGGGTCCTGGACTTTCTCACCGCCAGGCCCCAGGTAGTCAAGATGGGAGGGGATACATCTAAGTCCCTCACCCTGAGCACAGGATCGCCCCAGGGTTGCGTCCTCAGCCCCCTATTGTACTCCCTGTACACACATGACTGTGTGGCTAGGTTCAGTTCCAACTCAATAATTAAGTTTGCTGATGACACTGTGGTGGTGGGCCTGATCTCAGACAACGATGAGAAGGCCTACCGGGAGGAGGTGGCTGGTCTAGCACTCTGGTGTCAGGATAACAGCCTCCTCTTGAACACCAAAAAAACGAAGGAGCTGATCATGGACTTTAGGAGGGCACATCATCCGAGGACGTACACTTCATTGAGGATAAATGGGGATCCTGTGGATAGGGTGAACTGTTTTAAATATCTGGGTGTCCACATCTCCGAGGATATGACATGGGCATCACACGCCTCAGTACTCGTGAGTAAGGCAAGTCAGCACCTTTACCACCTCAGGCAATTGAGGAAATTCAGAGTGTCTCCGAGGATCCTCCAGTGCTTCTACGCAGCGGCGGTGGAAAGCATCTTGTCCGGTAACATTACCATCTGGTTTGGCAATTGCTCTGCCAAGGACAAGAAGGCTCTGCAGAGAGTAGTGCGTTCGGCCGAACGCACTATGGGAACCTCACTTGCCCCCCTGCAGGAACTATACAACAGGAGGTGCAACTCCAGAGCAAATAAAATCATGGGAGACCCCTTCCACCCCTGCAATGGACTGTTCCAGCTGCTACGGTCAGGCAAACGCCTCCGTTGCCATGCGGTGAGAACGGAGAGGTTGAGAAGGAGTTTCTTCCCAGAGGCCATTCGGACTGTAAACGCCTATCTCACCAGGGACTAACTCTACAGAACGTTTTTCCTTCTATTATTTATTATGTAAAAGAATATGTGTGTTATGATTGTGTTTATAATTTGTTTGGTTGTTTTGTTGTTTGTCTTTTGCACAAAAGTCCGCGAGCATTGCCACTTTCATTTCACTGCACATCTCGTATGTGTATGTGACAAATAAACTTGACTTGACGTGTGACGCCCGGTTAGGGTTAGGGTTGGGGTTAGGGACAACAGATGGGGTGTAAAATATTCTTCCTTCAATGCATGGATTTTAAATATTAATATATTAAAATTAATACAGTAAAATCAATTGTGCAAGTGAAAAGATGTCTGAGTCATTCAGTTATATTTATAGATGTATTGGTCCGCTTCCAGATCCGATCACCGTCTCTTTTCACAGGGATGGATTCAGTGAATGTAGACTGAACTCCCCTCTCCACTTGTCCTCCCTCCCGCCCCCACTGCCCTCCTTTTCCACTCCCCTCTCTCCTTCTCCCATCCCCTCCCCCCCCTTCCCTTCTTCCTCCCTTCTCCACGCTCCACCTTCCTCCCCCTTATCCACTACCCACTCCCTTCACATCCCCTTCTCCCTCTCTCCCTCCCTTCCCCCATTCGCCCTTCTGAAGTCCATTTATGTAATGTTGATGGATGTTACCTTGTGCTGTATAGTTATCATCTTCAAACAAAGTTGAATCAGGTTCTTGAGGGAAGTCCTACTTTTTTATTCCTACTCATTCTTTCAACCGATAATTTTCAAATGTATATTCATTCTATTATTAATTAGAACATTAAAAAAAATACACAGCAATGCATGTGAGGGTAACTGTTCTGTAATTTCTTGTTTTCTCATTCCTAATGTTCTTAATCAAAGGAGCCATGAAATGAATATAATGAATCTTCTTGGTGCAGTTCATCTGACACTTTAACTCAGCTTCTATCTCCATAGATGCTGCCTGGATGCTGAGTATTTCTGCTAATCATCTGTTTGTACCTGAGACGTGGGCACGGTGGAGCAGCGGTAGAGTTCAAAGGTTCAAAGGTCAGTTTATTGTCGTGTCTACCAATTAAGGTACAGTGAAGCTCGAATTACCATACAGCCATATGTTCAAAGCATCAAGCCGAACAACTACCTAAAGGTTAACATAAACATCCACCACAGTGGATTCCCCACATTCTTCACTGTGATGGAAGGCAAAAAAGTCTAATCTTTTTCCTCCTTATTCTCCCACGGTTGGGGCTGTCGAACTATCCGCAGTCAGGGCGATCAAAGCTCTCACAGCAGGCAATCGAAGCTCCCGTGTCGGGGCGGTCGAAGCTCCTGCGGCTTGGAGCTCCCGAAGTCGGTCTCTAACCAGGGACCACGAGCGCCGCAATGTTAAAGTCCACAGGCTCCCCCGGCTGGAGCTCCAGGGCGATACCTTACTTAGGATCAGAATACCCCAGATAGACACCAAGTGCTGGAGTAACTCAGCGGGTCAGGCAGCATCTCTCAAGGAAAAGGATGGGTTGGGACCTTTCTTCAGACTGTTTGGATTGTACATAACCCTATGTCCATTAGCACCCACAGATGCATGTGACTTTGTTGCTGTGTGGAGTGGCATATTTCAAGTTGGTTGTGCTAACACTATTTAAAAGCATATGGCAGCACAAGTCCAGGTAGGAAAAGCGTCAAGTCAGAAGCCAAAGCCAGATCTAAATAAGGACAGGTGGGGAAGGGGAGGAAGGTCTTGGATCAGAGATGGGGTTGGAGTGGGAGTCAGTCACTGGGTGGAAGTTGGAGTGTACAACTGGTGAATAGGTGAGGGGACAATCACTGAGGGGGTGGGCGCCATTAACAGGTCACCAACTGGGAAGAGGGTTGGAGAGGGGAGTGGGGAATCACTGAGCCACTGGTGACGGGTGCAATGATTTGAAAGGTTCAATAGATCAGTTTTATCAGTGTGGTTTTTTTATCACACATTATGCACATATTACACATGCAGACAGCGACATGTTTTGGCGCCATTATTCAAAGTCCAAAGTCTGCTCTGCCCGCGCACTCTGTGTACTGGGGCAGTTCCCATGAACCGACGTCCCTCTCCTCTCCTCGGCCAGCCATCTTTGTGTCTCTGGGCACCTCCTGCAGCCGACCTTGCAGGCGGTGGAGGCATTACCGCGGTTCACTCTCCTACCGGCCCACTCCTAACGCCCAACGTCTCCAGCTCCCGCCCGATCCCATCTACCTCGAGCTGTCTAATTGTTTAATTCTGAGGCTATAACCTCTGATCCTAAGACTCTCCCACTAGTGGAAACATCCTCTCCACGTCCACTCTATCCAGACTTTTCACTATTCAGTATGTTTCACCAAACTCCAAATCTTGTCTGACCAGTGCCTTATAAAGCCTGGGAGAAAAAAAACAAATCATATCCACGTGATACTGAAATACCAAGTGTGATGTGATTGTAATTTCTGGCCACACGCTATCCTGCAGTCGTATCGTGGCTGTGGGGAATGACATCTTGACATTCAGCTCAAAATGGCAGCAGAGATAAGGTTGTGGGCTACTGTATGGGTAGTGAACGACCAGCATCGAGAATGCTCACACCTGCCTGCTCACACCTGCCTGCTCACACCTGCCTGCTCACACCTGCCTGCCCTTGGCCATGTCTTGGGTGCATCCACTAGCTGCTAATGAAGCTGCTCAATGCTTCCATGCTCAACATTTAATGCCCATCCTTTCCACAGAACTGGCAGATGGAATAAAGTGTAGCAAAGTGTGGTCATGCATTTTGGTAGTAGGTATAAAGGCCTAGACTATATTCTAAATGGGGAGAGAATCCAGAAATCAGAGGTGCAAAGGGATTTGGGAGCGCTGGTACAGGATTCCCAAAATGTTAATCTCCAAGTCGAATGGGTAGCAAAGAAAGCAAACTCAATGCTAGCATTTATTTCAAGAGGCCTTGTATACAAAAACAGGGATATAAGGTGCTGCTGGTAAGGCTGCATTTGTGAACAATTGTGGGTGCCATATCTGAGGCGGGATATGCTGGCTCTGGAGAGGATCCAGAAGAGGTTTACAAGAATGATCCCAGGAATGAGTAACCTATGATGTGCGTTTGCCAACACTGGGCCTGTACTCGCTGGAGTTTCGAAGAATGAGGGGGAACCTCATTGAAACTTGCAGAATAGTGAAAGGCTTGGATAGAGTAGATGTGGAGAGGATGTTTCCACTAATGGGAGAATCTAGGACTAGAGGTCATAGCCTCATAATTAAAGGACGTTCTTTTTGGAAGGAGATGAGGAGAAATGTATTTAGTCGGAGGCTGGAGAATCTGTGGAATGAGCTAATTCTATTCCTATCACTTATGACCTTACAACCTTATGGCCTTCCTCTGCTGGGTCCTTATCCAGTCCCTAGCTGCTATCCCTGTAAAGCCTGGCCTTTCCTGCACTATCCAGTTCCTGAGGGTGCAGGATTAACGGCTTTACTGGATTTGCATCACAGAAGGCCCACCATGCTATGTGACTAATTGCAGTGTGCCAGAACAACAGTAGGAAAATAAATATGTCATCTCTTCCATCTGCTTACTGATCACAAAGGCAGACACAAAATGGTGGATAAACAATTTTACCAAGCCAATTAGCCTACAAAGCTGTACGTCTTTGGAGTATGGGGGGAAACCGGAGATCCCAGAGAAAACCCACGCAAGTCGCGCGGGGGAGAATGTACAAAATCCATACCGACAGCACCCGTAGTCAGGATCAAATCCGGGTCTCTGGCGCTGCAAGGCAGCAACTCTGCCACTGCGCCACCATGCCACTCTCCAGCATTTTGTGTCTTTCTTGGATATAAACCAGCATCTGCAGTTGCTTCCCGCACATGCTCTCTGATCACAATGCATTGTCACCTTTGAAAAGGTTACCTAATTTATCTGACCCATTTCTGCACTCATTCTTGGCATATCAATGGAAGGCGACATTTGTGTCTCACTGACACACCCAGATCAACCACGCCCAACCCATGTGTCAGACACATATGTTTCACTCACGTTAGACAAGTGACAAAGGCATTCTTGGAACGGCTTTGGAATGCCGATACAACAGCCGTCAGAGCCTTACGTCAAATTGAAACTGAAGTTCTGCAGATGCTAAAAACCTGAACGCAAACAGCAAGTGCTAGAAGCACTCAGTTGGTCAGGCAGGTAGCCAATAACCAGGTAACCAGGTAAGCAATAACTAGCTCCCTGGTGTCTAGTTTGGGTGTTGCCAAGATAACTCACCTCCAGCCCACCGCACTGCCTTGAAGCAAAGAGCAACATTCAATGGTTCAATGGCCCTTTATTGTCCTCTGTACCGAGGTGCAGTGAAATTTGATTTACCATACAATCATACCAAAAATCATCATCATCGGCCGTCACTCGAAACGAGTATAACTGTCCTCTCCTCTCCATAGGGTCATCTACTTGTGGGTCTGCAGATGTCTGTCGAGGCTGATCCGCGATCCACTCACCTTGGTGCAACGTGGGCAGTGGAGACTGGTGGTGGTTGGTAGTCATCGAGCCCCCTTCTCTCTCTCTTTCCTCACGGTGCTGTTGCATTGTCTCTGCGACTCGGCGTAGCTCCATTTTGCGATGTGCAGCTCCTTCCTGCACGGATTTCCTCCAGGAGCGCCTGTCCAGTGCAATGTGCTCCCAGTGGCTCGATGTGATGTGGAATTTCTTCAGACTGTTCTTGATGTTGTCCTTTAAGCGTTTCTTTGGCCCGCTGGGGGCTCGCCGACCTTCCTTCAATTGAGAGTACAGGATTGTTTAGCGAGACGTGTGTTGGACATGTGGATGACATGGCCAGTCCATCGAAGTTGGTGCTGCATTATTGTGGTGGTGATGGTCATGTTGGCTTCCTCCAAAACGCTGATGTTGATGCATTTGTCCTCCCAGCTGATCCTCAGAATCTTTCGTAAGGATCTGTGATGGTATTGTTCCAGGGCTCTCAGGTGCCTGCTGTAGGTAGTCCATGACTCGGCTCCATACAACAGGGTGGGGAGGACAGCGGCTCTGAAAACCAGCAGTTTTGTTTGAGCCTTTAAGTTTCGGTCTGCAAAGACTCTTTTCCTGAGTCTGGCGTAGGCTCCGCTGGCACAACTCAGGCGATGGTTGACCTCAGAGTCGATGTCAGCTTTTGAGGAAAGAATGCTGCCAAAGTAGGGGAAGAGATCAAGATTTTCAAGAGGGGTGTCGTCCACTTTTATAGTGGGATGGGTAGATGGCTGGTTGGGAGGAGGTTGGAGGTTAGAGGTTTAAGGCTAGGCCCATGGCTCTGTATGTCATGGCAAAGGCATTCAGGATACCCTGGAGGTCTTGTGCAGAGTGCGCTGCAATGGCACAGTCATCCGCGTACTGAAGCTCCACGATGGCGGTGTTACTGACTTTGCTCTTGGCCTTCAACCTATTAAGGTTGAAGAGCCCACCATCAGTTCTGTAGAGGATTCTATGGCAGCTCTTCACCAATGAGGTGAAGTATGGCAGCAATGAAGATAATAAACAGGGTGGGTGCAATGATGCATCCCTGTTTGACCCCCGTTTCCACAGTGAAGGGCTCGGACTCAGAGCCGCTGTTGCTGAGCACTGTGACCAACATGACCATCATGTAGAAGCCTAAATATTCTGATGTATTTGTCGTGACAACCGTACCTTGATAGTATGCTCCAAGGAGCCTGGCGGTCTACTGAGTCAAAAGCCTTTGTCAGGTCTATCTAGGCCATGTTGGCGTGCTGTGAATATCATGTCTGTTGTACCTCTGGATGGGCGGATTCTGACTGGTTCAGTTGTTCTGTCACAGTCGAGGAATTCCTGGAAGTGCTTTTTCCATCAGGCGTTTACGGACTCACTGTCCTTCAGCAGTTCATGTCTGTCTTTTGAGTGCAGGGGGGTTAAGCCGTGGTAGCTTGGACCATAGATGGCCTTAGTAGCGCTGAAGAAGCCTCTGGTGTCACCCGAGTCTGCCAGTCTCTGGATTTCCAGAACCTTATCTGTCCACCAAGAGTTCTTAAGCTCCCTCACCCGGCTCTGGACGTCCGTGTTGGCTCTGGAGTGAGACGCTCTTTTGGCCTCCAGGTTACATCATTTTGCCAGGCACGAAAGGCTTTCATTTTCTTGGAGTTGAGCTGTTCTATTTCTGTGTCGTTCTCGTCAAACCAGTCCTGGTGTTTTCTGGACTTGCACCCAAGGATGTTTTTACAGATATCAAGGATGGTGGATTTGAGCCTCCAGTGGCTTACAATGTTCCTGTTAGAGGCTTTCCCCAAGAGAAGCCTGAAGTCGCTGCTGGGTGGCAGTCAAGGTTTTCAAGGTTCAGCCTTGGCCAGATCTGCTTCGTTTGAATCCTCCTGTTCCTCTTGAGTTTGATGGACATCATGGAGCGGATGAGGCGATGGTCTGCCCCAGCAGTCATCTGCATCGATCATGGCCCTTGTGATGTTCACGTCACTGTGGTCCCTGGCTCGTAAAATGACAGTCAATGAGCTGCCACTGTTTGGAGCGTGGGTGTCTCAAAGAGGTCTTAAGCTTGTTTTTCTGGCGAAAGAGGGTGTTACTGATGATGAGGTCATGCTGAGCACATTTGCTGAGAAGCAGAGCTCCATTGGTGTTCCCGATGCCTTCCTTTCCTATGGTACCCTTCCAGAGGTGTTGGTCCCAGCCGGCCCTGGTGTTGAAGTCTCCTAGGAGAATAATCTTATCCTCCCTGGGGATTTTAAACAGTGTCTCGGCCCCCAAGCAGGCGTAGAAGGTCTCTTTTACTTCCTCTTCAGAGTCTAAAGTAGGGGCATAGGCACTTATAGCTGTTGCCATCTGGTTGTTGGCAAGCACCAGAAGGATGGTCATGAGACGCTCACTGATTCCTACAGGAAGTTCAGAGAGGTGGCTGATGAGCTGGTTCCTGATGGCAAACCCAACACCATGGATCCTGGGCTCAACAGCAGCTTTTCTTTTCCAGAAGAAAGTGTAGCCACCTTATCTGGAGAAGTTGTAATGGGGGACAAGTAATTGGCAGGAATGTGGAAGGTACTATTTATACCTCCCTTGGCCTACACGGTGCCACGTTCCACAACCTGGGGCCTGCAGCCGTTCATGTCATTATTCTGCAGATTTCTATCCTCTCATTTCCTTCCTGACCCTTCTTTGGCTCAGCCCTGTGCTAGTCCTGGTGTAAGCTGATCACATGGCAGGCTACCTAATCCAGTGCTGAGAAACCAGTCTGCTGCAATGTGTCAATAGGTAGTTGTTGAGGAAGCAGGGGCTCTCTGCAGAAGGTCATAAGTGATAGGAGCAGAATGAGGACAATTGGCCCATCAAGTCAATCTGCCATTCAATCATGGCTGATCTATCTCTCCCTCCTAACCCCATTCTCCTGTTTTCTCCCCATAACCTCTGACACTTGTACTAATCAAGAATCTATCTATTTCTGCCTTAAAAATATCTACTGATGGCCTACACAGCCTTCTGTGGTAAAGAATTCCACAGATTCACCATCCTCTGACTAAAGAAATTTCTCCTTGTCTCCGTTCTAAAAGAACGCCCTTTAATTCTGAGGCTGTGGCCTCTAGTCCTAGACTCTCCCACTAGCGGAAACATCCTCTGCACATCCACTCTATCCAAGCTTTTCACTATTCTCTATGTTTCAACGTGGTCCCCCCTCATTCTTCTAAACTCCAGCGAGTACAGGCCCAGTGCCGACAAATACTCATCATAGGTTAACCTACTAATTCCTGGGATCATTCTTGTAAAGCTGCTATGAACCCACTCCAGAGCCAGCACATCCTTCCTCAGATATGGTGCCTAAAATTGCTCGCAATATTCCAAATGCGGCCTTACCAGCGCCTTATAGAGCCTCAGCATTACATCCCTGCTTTTGTATACAAGCCCTCCTGAAATAAATGCTAGCATTGAGTTAGCTTTCTTTACTACCGATTCAACTTGGAGATTAACGTTTTGGGAATCCTGCACTGGCACTCCCAAATCCCTTTGCACCTCCGATTTCTGGATTCTCTCCCCATTTAGAAAATAGTCTACGTCTTCATTCCCACTACCAAAATGCACACTTTGCGACACTATATTCCATCTGCCACTTCTCTGATCCCGACAGGTTGAGAAAGTGGACAAAGAAGTGATGAATAGAATACAGCGTAGCAAAGTGTATGGTCATGCACTTTGGTAGAAGGAATAAGAGCGTAGACAACTTTCGAAATGGGGAGAAGATACAAAAATCAAAGGTGCAAAGGGACTTAGTTGGTTCAGAATTCTCAAAAGGTTAGTTTGCAGGTTAAGATCAGCAAATTCAATGTTAGTATTCATTTCATGGAGATTAGAATATAAAAACAAGGATGTAATGCTGAGGGTTTTATTGGGAACTGGCAAGGCCATATTTGGAATATTGTGAACCGTTTTGGGCCCCTTATCTAAGGAAGGATAGACTGGATTTGGAGAGGGTCCAGAGGAGGTTTACAAGAATGGTCCTAGGGATGATAATTGCAACATATGAGGTGTTTGAAGGTTCTGGGCCTGTACTCACTGGAGTTCAGAAGGTTGAGGGTGGATCTTATTGAAACCTAATTGAAAAATGAAAGGCCTGGATAGTGGATGAGGAGAGGATGTTTCCACTAGTGGGAGAGTCTAGGACGAGAGTGCACAGCCTCAGAAATAAAAGGACGTACCTTCAAAACACAATACACAATATTGTAAATGGGAATATTTTTACTAATTTATGAAATATCACCATCACTGGCAATAATGTTGGCCATTCTTATTTGCACTTGAGATATGTTAGAGAACAGTCATTTTGAGCCTCTTCAGGCACTCTGGCTAGATTTTTGTGGTCAATTTTCAAGTGAACTCACAAACTTGAGATTCAGAGGTTATAGTTTGCCCACGAAGCACTGCTGACAGAAAAATATAGAGAAGTAGAAAATCTATATATTACTAAAACTCTCATCTTGTTTGTTTGTTTGTTTGTTTGTTTGTTTGTATGCATGCGTGCGTGTGCGTGAGTTCGAAAAACTCCGCCAAAACGGTACACGATAGCGCCACAATTGTTGGCCCACCTTACTAACCATTGTCCTGCGATGTAAATGAAACACGTTTCGTTCAGATTGATGGTATATTTTACAAGTTATTCAAATTTTAAACTTTACAAAAAAAAACTTTTCCACTTGCCCTGCATGTCAGCCGCATTGGACATCACAATGATGTCACAATGGGATACCATATTTCTTTTTTTTAAATCACCGTGTTTTTTTTCATGTGTACTTGCCTGCCCTCACAACAAGGATCCATAGGTAAGTTTCCTTCTACTTTACAAATCCCTCCATGGGTCCTCTATTCAGTTTATTAACTTTAACACAATTTCAGCCGTCAACGGCACAACTTTGAAGGCGGTAGCCACGCATGCGCAGTTTGGTGGAATATTGCGTTGGGGGAGCGGGCACAACGGGTCTGTACTTGGTCTAGTAGAAATTAAAAATCATTGTTTTATCCCAAACTTCCCTAATATTTAATGTAGGAAGTTCAGGTATGACCTCAATAATGCCATCAAGTAATGAAAAGAGACACCACTGCTTTAAACTGGCAGATGAGACAGACATTCAGCCGCTGTGGCAGTACTTGCACACCATCATTTTCTACAAGACGAAACCAAGGCAGCTCAAGCAACAGCGAGCTATCACTCCCAGATGAGCTCACTGGATTTGAAAGGAAGAACATCAATGTACCTTCTTGTTCCCCCAAATCCTCCATCGAAGGTGTAATCTCGATCATGGAGGCGCTTGTCAGGAGATCGTCCATGTGGGTGAACCCTTGGAAAACGCTTGATTGAAAGATACAGTACAGAAACAAGCCCTTCAGCCCACCGAGTCCACGCCATTGATCGCCCATTTACACTAGTTCTATGTTTTATTCTATTTTCTCATTGAGGGGCGTTTTACAGAAGGTCAATTAACCTAGATAATTAGAGATTAACAGAGAGGCATAAGTGGACATTGGACCACTGGAAATAAATCTGGAGAAGTTGTAATGGGGAACAAAGTAATGGCAGAGGAACTGAATAAGTTTTTTGTGTCAGTCTACACAGTGGAAGGCACCAGTAATTCAGGAGTCACGGGACAGAAGTGAGTGCAGGCACTATTACTGAGAAAAAGGTGCTTGAGAAGCGGAAAGGTCTGAAAGAGGTAGCTATAAAGATTGTGGAGGCATTAATAGTGAGCATTCACGTATCACCAGAATCAGGAATGTTCTCAAGAGTGCTGGAAATTAACAAATGTGACCCCAGCTTAAAAAGGGAGTGAGACAAAAGGAAAGAATACACCGGTTAGTCTGACTTCTGTGGTGGGTAAAATGTTGGAGTGCTTTATTCATGACGAGATTTGGGGGCAATTGGAAGCACATGTTAAAAGAGGCTGAAGTCAGCATGTTATGGAGAGATCTTGCCTGTCAAATTTGTTGGAGTTTTTAAGGAGGTAACAAGCAGGATAAACAAAGGAAAGTCGATTCAGAAGGCCTTTGATAAGGTTCCACAAGTGAGGCTGCTAAAAAAGACAGGAGCCCATGGTATTAGAGGTAGGATACTAGTATGACCGGTTAGTCTGACTTCTGTGGTGGGTAAAATGTTGGAGTGCTTTATTCATGACGAGATTTGGGGGCAATTGGAAGCACATGTTAAAAGAGGCTGAAGTCAGCATGTTATGGAGAGATCTTGCCTGTCAAATTTGTTGGAGTTTTTAAGGAGGTAACAAGCAGGATAAACAAAGGAAAGTCGATTCAGAAGGCCTTTGATAAGGTTCCACAAGTGAGGCTGCTAAAAAAGACAGGAGCCCATGGTATTAGAGGTAGGATACTAGTATGGATAGAAAATTGGCTGGCTGGCTGACAGAAGGCAAAGAGTCAACATGTCAACATGCGATCTCACTGGCTCTCCAATCTGCACTGGACCACTTGGACAATAAAAACACACCCATCAGCTGTTGTTTATAGACTACAGCTCGGCATTCAATGCCATCATCCCCACAAAGCTGGTTGCCATTGATAAGGGCCGAAGATGCCCTGGTTGGGTTGCCAAGCTGACCATCCGCGAGTCACAGCACCAGGCGGAAGAGGGCTCTGCCCGAGCCAACTGCCTGCCCCGTTTCCGGGGTTACGTCCGTGCCCAGGTGGTGTTAGAGAGGGACTACGCGCTGTCCACAGGCACTCTGGGGGATTTGTGGGACTGCTGGGCACCACGAGGGGTTGAATGCATCCTTGACAAGGAGTGCAAGATAGTTGTATAGTAGTTTATTTGTATATTTGTTTGCCTTGTATTATGGTGGTGGGTTCTGTTTTATTTTATTGTATTGTAAATATTATTTTTAATCATTGAATACATTTTTTGATTTTTTTTAAATGCCGTTACCAAGCTCACGGAACTTGATGTCAGTGCATCTCCCTGCAACTGGATTCTCAACTTCCTCATCAACAGACCATTATCGCTATGAATTAGCAGCAACACTTCCTCCTCGGTAACAATCAGTACGGGAGCACCTCAAGGCTGCGTGCTCAGCTCCCTGCTCTATACTCGCCACTGTGTAGGTGGGCACAGTGCAAACTCCATCTTCAAGTTTCCCAATGACACCACCGACTGACGAAATGATGCCAGCACAGCTACCTGGCTCTCAATGTCAGTAAGATCAAGGAACTAATTGTGTTCCTTGGAAGAGGAAGGACTATAAACTTGCATCAAGTTTATAGTCCTTCCTCTTCCAAGGAACACAATTTGCTATATTTAAGAGGGAGTTAGATGTGGCCCTTGTGGCTAAGGGGATCAGGGGGTATGGAGAGAAGGCAGGTACGGGATACGGAGTTGGATGATCAGCCATGATCATATTGAATGGCGGTGCAGGCTCGAAGGGCCGAATGGCCCACTCCTGCACCTAATTTCTATGTTTCTATGTTTCTATCAACAGTACGGTGGTGGAGTCAAAAACTTCACATTCCTGGGCGTGAACATTTCGGACGATCTGTCCTGTACCCAGTTAATTTATGCAATTGTAAATAAAGCCTCCACTTCCTGAGAAGATTGCAGAGTTTCGGTATGTCAGGGAGGATTCTCTTGAACTTCTACAGGTGTACAGTAGAGAGCATATTGACTGCTTGCATCATGGCCTGATTCTGCAACGAATGGTCAAGAATGAAGAATATTGCAAAAAGTGGTGACCATTGCCTGATCATGAGTGATCACTGGTGATCACGAGTAACGTGACCATGACCTCCCCCCCCCCATCAAAGAGATCTACTGGAGTTATTATGCCTCATAAAAGACAGCAGCAGAGACCCGCACTCCCCCCCCCCCCCCCCCCCCCCCCCCCCCCCCCTATGCTCTCGTTTTATCCCTCCATCGGGAAAAAGGTGCAGGAACCTGAAAATTGTAATGACCAGGTTCAGGAACAGCTTCTTCCCTACAGCCATGAAGCTATTAAACACTACAAGGGCGGCACGGTGGCACAGCTGTACTGCTGCTGCCTTACAGCACCACAGACTTGGGTTCAATCCTGACTATCGGTGCTGTCTGTATGGAGTTTGTACGTTCTCCCCGTGACCAGCGTAGGTTTTCTCCGAGATCTTTGGTTTCCTCCCACACTCCAAAGACGTTTCGGTTAATTGGCTTGGTAAAATTGTAAATTGTCCCCAGTGTGTGTAGGATAGTGTTTGTGTGCGGGAATCGCTGGTCGGTGCGGACTCAATGGGCCAAAAGGCTTGTTTACGTGCTGTATCTCTAAACTAAACTAAACCTCCAAATAACTTCAGAACTTCATAGACGGGGTCATTATTTTTGTCCTTGCACTATTATTGTTTGTTTGTTTTTTTATATATACTGAATGTTTTGTTATTTATTATGGTATTTACAGCGTACTATATTTATTGAAGTCTGAAGAGGGGTCTCCACTCAAAACGTCACCCAGTCTTTTTCTCCAGAGATCCTGACTGATCCTTCATAGTTGCTGCAGCACTTTGTGTCTGTCTACGATGTTTACATATCTGCTGTGCTGCTGCAAGTAAGAATTTCACTGTTCTGTTTTGGAACCTATGACAATAAAACTCTCTCGCCTCTTGGATATGCAGGGAGTGGAGGGATATGGATCACCTGCAGGTAGAGGGGATCAGTTTAACTTGGCAGCAAGTTTCGCACTGACACCTGTAGGAGCTGCAGATGCTGGTTTAAACCAAAGAAAGACACAAAATGCTGGAGTAACTCAGCGGGACAGGCAGCATAGCCCAGCAGCCCATTCCTTCTCTCCAGAGATGCTGACTGTCCCGCTGAGTTACTCCAGCATTTTGTGTCTACCTTTGGCACTGACATTGTGGGCCGATCCTGTGCTGTACTGTTCTATGAAGGACTTTACACATCTTGTTACTGAAGCAATGCAGGAAATGCAGCAGGGTAATCGAGAGCAGCAAAGGGAAATGCAGTTTAAATGTTGGACAGAGCAGCGAAAATAATCATCTGGCCCTACCTTGGAATGGTGTGGTGGAATATATCAGAGGAGATGGCAGGCACTGCAACTACACTGGAACCACAACAGGGGATGGATATTTATGGGCATATTCTCCAGTGATTTCACAAATTTGAGATTTAAATGTATGAGTTTTGCCAATTGTGAGGCACAGCCGAGGCAAAACGAAAGAGAAAATAAAAATGATTATTTTTACACTGCGCCCATTCCAGTTGATTGAAGGAATTCTGGATTTCCAGGACTTTAGCAGAACAGAGGGGGGGGGGAGAAGCTTCAGGGCATCAAGATAATCAGGGAAGTCTAATGCACAGAACTGGGCATCAAAGCAGAAGGAATGACGGATTTCCGTGTATCTTACAGCTCCAGGCTGAGAAGGAGGAAGTTAATCACAAAAAAAGGTGGAGCAACTCAGCGGGTCAGGCACATCAAAGCCGACGATGATCAAGGAAATAAAAAATGGTTCATTGTTTAAGAAGGAAGTGCAGATGCTGGAAAATTGAAGGTAGACAAAAGTGATGGAGAAACTCAGCGGGTGCAGCAACATCTATGGAGCGAAGGAAATAGGCAACGTTGCCTATTTCCTTCGCTCCATAGATGATAATAATTATAATAATAATAATAATAATAATAATAATAAACTTTATTTCAGACTCAAGGTCCAGACAAGGGGCAACATTACATAAAAATGCATTGCATATTAAAAACAATATCATAAAGTATATAAAAAATCTTAGTATATCACTTATAAAAGCATGATAAATAATGTATTTTAAAAAACACACAATACATGAATTAAAATCCAGAATAAAAGAATGATCAATGTACTACAATGAGACAATGATGCCAGTGTTTCCACAACTGGGATTCGTAGCATGTAGTGATGCTGCTGCACCCGCTGAGTTTCTCCAGTACTTTTGACTACCTTAGCCCTGGCCACAAACTCTTTGAATCACTGCCCTCTGGAAGGCGACTCCGGACTGTCAAAGCTGCCACAGCCAGACATAAAAACAGTTTTTATCCATGAGTAGTTGCTCTACACAACAGCCAAAAATCTGTAGTCTCCCTTTGATCTGGTATTTTGTTGGTTCACATGCTTAATCAATTGTGTTTTATCATTAATGTTTTATTATTATTAATGTTTAGTGTTTTCTGAGTCATTCGTAACTGTCACTGTATGTCATGTTGTTACTTGTGGGCGGAGCACCAAGCCAAATTCCTTGTATGTGAATACTTGGTAAATAAACGTACTTACTTACTTAAGGGCCTGTCCCATGAGCATGCGCCTCCATGCGGCAAGCGTGACCTAACGTGGTCGCTTGAGCCATACGGCCTCACGGGGCTGGTCCCACTTCGATCACCGGAGCCGTATGGAGTTGTGCGGAGCTGGTCCAGACAACGTGCAGGGCTCAGAAAAACTGACTGTGTGCGGGCCGGCAGGCAACGGCCTGCCAGCCTGCAACCACCTCGACGCCGTACGCACCGCCTCGACGGGCATGCACTGCGTCTTGACGGCGTACACACGTCTTGACTCCGTACGTCATGCGCGAACTTCCCACAGACTTCGCTAGCACTTTACGTCACTCGCTCGACCTCCGCGCGGCCCCCGCTTCCGGTTTGGTCGCGCTCGCCGCATGCTGGTGGGACTGGCCCTGTACGGGGACCACTCGACCTCCGCGCGGCCCCCGCTTCCGGTTTGGTCGCGCTCGCCGCATGCTGGTGGGACTGGCCCTGTACGGGGATCACTCGACCTCCGCGCGGCCCCCGCTTCCGGTTTGGTCGCGCTCGCCGCATGCTGGTGGGACTGGCCCTTTACTTATTCCCCTGTTCCACTTAGGAAACCTGAACGGAAACCTCTGGAGCCTTTGCGCCCCACCCAAGTTTTCCGTGTGGTTCCTGGAGGTTTTTGTCAATCTCCCTACCTGCACCCTCCGGCAACCGCCTGCAACCTCCAGGAACCACACGGAAACCTTGGGTGAGGCGCAAAGTCTCCAAAGGTTTCCGTTCAGGTTTCCTAAGTGAGACAGGGGCATTACTTACTTACTTAGAATGGTTCATTGTTGGCTGAGGGGAAGGTTGACATGGAGGCATACAAACAGTAACATGAATCAGGAAGGCAGTAAAACTAGTCTGCACAAGGAGGAAGTGAAGTTGGGGGCGGTGCTGGTTCCTCTTGTGCTCCAGGCAACATGAGAGAGCAATGACCTCACTCAGCGGTGGGAGGGAGGGTTGGCTCAGACATATATATATAGCCTGGGCTGCCGGCGCAGCGCTCATCACACAGGCTTGGGTGAAGTTGGCATGCGTGTTCCAGGACGGGTCGATGGAGAACACAGCAAGCGGACCACAGTGAGTGTGGCGTGGACTAAGTTCCACGCATGGATATAACGTGAAACTCACCGGGCGCGGTCATTTCACCCACTTACTGCCTCCTTTAAGGGACCGTGTGTAGGAAGCAACTGCAAATGCTGCTTTAACACAGACAGCTGGAGTAACTCAGCGGGTCAGTCTGACGGCATCTCTGGAGAGAAGTTTCGGGGGGAAGATGTTTCGGGTCGAGACCCGTCTTCAGACTGAGAGTCAGGGGAGAGGGAGGTACATAGAGATGAGGAAGGGTAAGGTATGACGTTGGCCAAGGAAATGTCGAATGGGTTCATGGTTAGCTGAGAGGAAGGTGACAGCGAGACATACAATTAGTAAAATGAATCAGGAGAAACTAGACGGAGAACCAGGGTGTGGGAGGGACGGAGAGAGATGCAAGCAAGTTGTAGTTAGAGAAACCGTGTAACCGTGTGAGTTAGTGTAGGAAGGAACTGCAGATGCTGGTTTACATCGAAGAAAGATACAAAGTGCTAGAGTAACTCAGCGGGACAGGCAGCATCTCTGGAGAGAAGGAATAGGTGACGTTTCGGGCCGAAACCTTTCCTCGTCTGAAGAAGGGTTCCGATCTAAAACGTAGAAACATAGAAAATAGGTGCAGGAGTAGGCCATTCGGCCCTTCGAGCCTGCACCGCGATTCAATATGATCATGGCTGATTATCCAACTCAGTATCCTGTACCTGCCTTCTCTCCATACCCCCTGATCCCTTTAGCCACAAGGGCCACATCTAACTCCCTCTTAAATATAGCCAATGACCTGGCCTCAACTACCTTCTGTGGCAGAGAATTCCAGAGATTCACCACTCTCTGTGTGAAAAATGTTTTCCTCATCTCGGTCCTAAAATATTTCTCCCTTATCCTTAAACTGTGACCCCTTGTTCTGGACTTCCCCAACATCGGGAACAATCTTCCTGCATCTAGCCTGTCCAACCCCTTAAGAATTTTGTAAGTTTCTATCACCTATTACCTCTCTCCAGAGGTGCTGCCTGACCCACTGAGTTACTCTAGCACTTTTTATTTTACTAAAGGAAAGAACATTTGTGGCTTTGATATTTTTTTCTTTGGATGTGACCTAGGTTACATACTGATCTTTTGGCGAATGGCTGGGTTATTTTGAAATGAATGTTGTGTCTGGTACTTACAGTGGTGTTTTCTTTGCTAAAAATAGAGGGGCTTCATATTTGAGGTATTGGGCTTGTTCTTGTAACCTATAAGAATGAAACAGAAATGCGGTATCGGAATATATTGATCATGAAAGTGTATATTGAGCGTTCAAATGAGAGAAGCAAGGAAATTGCCCGCCCACCCTCACCATAAGCTTGAGAACTGACGGTGCATGGTTGAGTTTAAATGTTATTTTTACCCACTACTCGAGTCCCAGCAGGGCCAGGAGTTGTCTGCATAGTTTCCGCTGTTAGCTATTTTAACCTGGCTGAACTTTACCCAGCGTGGGGAATGTGGGACTCTGGGTCACAAGGTACGGTGGTGGTGATTAACAAATGAGGTAACTAGTGTGTGAGGCTGGAGTGAGGTGAAGCAAGCTGAGAAGAGGCATGTGTGGCTCCAGCTATGCAGCCCACCTTGTACATGCAGAGCGAGCTCATAAGATCTAGGAACAGAATTAGGCCATTCGGCTCATCAAGTCTACTCTGCCATTCAATCATGGCTGATCTATCTTTCCCTCTCAACCCCATTCTCCTGCCTTCTCCCCATAATCCCAGACACTCTTGACCTACTGGGTTAGTCCTACTTGCCTGCATTTGGCCCTTTGCCCTCTAAAACCTCCGGTCTTATGTGGATCATGAACACCTCAGTCAGGTTGGATAATGTCTGATTACAGAACAGTCTTCAAGTGATTCTTTACAAAGTTTCCTTCATTGGCCATCATTTGAAAGATGTACTTAGTGTAGTACAAGTACATATACAAGTTCCAATCTTTGTTATGTGCAGGAAGGAACTGCAGATGCTGGTTGCCACCAAAGATAAACACGTCAGCGGGTCAGACTGCTGTGATGAACAGTCTCGATACAAAACATTACCTATTCCTTTTCCCCAGGGATGCTCCCTGGACCCGCTGAGTTACACCACCATTTTATGTTTATCTACAATCCTTCTTATCCAGACTTGCAAATAAAAATCCCACTGCCCTTTTCTTTGTCACATTCCTCGGATTGAAAATAGGAATTAATTGAGGGAGTAATTTAGAAAATTTGAACCAACCATCTCCCCCACACCACCCTCATCATCCCCAACCGTTCTCCCTTTGACCCGCAGACCAAACCATCAGGATTCTTCGGCAGTTGTATAGGGCTCTGGTGAGACCACATCTGGAGTATTGTGTACAGTATTGGTCTCCTAATTTGAGGAAGGGCATCCTTGTGATTGAGGCAGTGCAGCGTAGGTTTACGAGATAAATCCCTGGGATGGCGGGACTGTCAAATGAGGAAAGATTGAAAAGACTAGGCTTGTATTCACTGGAGTTTAGAAGGATGAGGGGGCATCTTATAGAAACATATAAAATTATAAAAGGACTGGACAAGCTTGATGCAGGAAAATTGTTCCAAATTTTGGGCGAGTCCAGAACCAGGGGCCACAGTCTTAAAATAAAGGGGAGGCCATTTAAGACTGAGGTGCGAAAAAACCTTTTCACCCAGAGAGTTGTGAATTTGTGGAATTCCCTGCCACAGAGGGCAGTGGAGGCCAAATCACTGGATGGATTTAAGAGAGAGTTAGATAGAGCTCTAGGGGCTAGTGGAATAAAGGGATATGGGGAGAAGGCAGGCACGGGTTATTGATTGGGGACGATCAGCCATGATCACAATGAATGGCAGTGCTGGCTCGAAGGGCCGAATGGCCTCCTCCTGCACCTATTTTCTATGTTTCATTTGGGAGCTTAATAGTATCCTGCAGTCAGACTTCTGTTGGGATGAATGTGTGGAGAAATAGGCAGTGGGTGAATAAGGTGGACTCAAGGATTCTCTAGTACTCTAGATGTTTAGTTTAGAAGTACAGCACGTAAACAGGCCCTTCGGCCCACTGAGTCCCGCTGACCAGTGAATCCCACACACTAACGCTATCCGACGTAAACGAGGGATTTTTATTGGGATATTTTACATTTATGCCAAGTCAATTAACAGGCAAGCTTGTACATCTTTGGAGTGTGGGAGGAAACTGGAGATCCAGGGGAAAACTCATGCAGTCACAGGGAGAACATACAAACTCCGTACAGACAGCACCCGTAGTCAGGATTGAACCAGGGTCTCTGATGCTGTACTCTACCTCTGCGCCACCATCCCATCTATGAGTGTGGAAGAGACGGAGTCATCTCCAGCACCTCCCTCCCAAGTTGGAGGAAGGGAAAGATATCAGGAAATTTGGAGCAAGTGTGGATGGGAAGGAGATTAAAAACTGGGAGATACACAAGGGTGATTGCAAGGGGAAATCCCAAGGGATTTAATTCAAATATGGAGGCATGCCCACAGGTAGGGAGATATTGTGGAGTAGTTCTAAGGGGAAGCTAGGATTTGGGTGAGTATTAACTTGGCTGCATCTCCGTCTGGTGGCGTGCATCCAAGAGTACTTTGTCCCAGGAATTGCCCCGGCCGAGCACTCTCAGGACCACGTGATCCAGACCACGTGCCGAGACAGAGCGTGGCACGGGGTATGATGTCATCCCGTGTAGCTGGGGCACGGATATTGTCAGGATGACAAATGCCCCATAACTGCTCATTACCCGGTTTAATTTCAGAAAGGATCAACTGGACAAAATTACATAACTCTGCAAAAAGAATTGTCAAATACTGGAATTTCTTGCATGGCAGCAACCTGCATAAACAATGTTCTGCCACCCTGATGATGCTTATAACATGCAAAGTCATCTCTTTGTCCATTGCTCATCAATTTATTTCGTCATAATTTTTTCTTTGTTTCATTGTCTTTGTTTTTTGTCTTAGAAGCATTTACGCACCATTTTTAGTTAATGGTGCATTTTTTTGTTCTGTGTTTCTATTTCAGCTTGTTCTTTCATGCCAGTACCCCCTCCCTGGTTTGTTTTCTACTCATCGTCCATTGTTTTTGAAGCAGCTGAGAGATAACTAGAATATAGTCACAAAGTGCTGGAGTAACTCAGCGAGTCAGGTAGCATCTCTGGAGAAAAGGAATAGGTGATGTTTCGGGTGGAGGCCCTTCTTCAGACTGAGAGTCAGGGGAGAGGGAAATTTGAAGAATTAGACGGCACATAGAATAAATAAATGAAAGTCATGCAAAAAACAAAGAGAATCAAGGGAAGATAGAGCCCACAATGGTCCATTGTTGGCTGTAGGGTAGGTGACAATGAGTTATGCAGACAGTGATCGCAACAGGATGACAGTGAAACTAGTATGATGATTAGCGCGGGGGAGGGACGGAGAGAGAGAGAGAGAGAGAGAGAGAGGGGACGCAAGGTTTACTTGAAGCTAGAGAAATCAATATTCATACCGCTGGGTTGTAAGCTGTCAAAGCAAAATATGAGGTGCAGTTCATCCAATGTGTGTTTGGCCTCACTATCTCCCACGAGATAACTACCATTGGGAGCACTGTTACAACAAACAGTTAAGATTGGTGTAGGTATACAGAGGATTGCTGGGGGAAGGCCATGCAGGAGAGGTGACCTGTAAGCTCTATACTATTCACCAAAACAGAGATGTGTGTTTTACATCTAAGAGAACTTACATGCCCAACACAAGCAATATTTAAACTACGCTGATTGCATTTATTCCTTCACTTGAATTCCTTCCTGTCCTTTCTGCGGCTTTAAATATTTGGATCTCATAACCCTACCTTCAGCTATTTTGCTCCAAAATAGATGATGAGGTTTCATGAGTAAACGGTTGACCCTCGCATTGTAAATGATTTATGAAATATAATCAATCTCATTTCTGAAATAATAACGCTTTTGAAATATGTGAAGCAAGTAAAGTCTGAAGAAGGGCCCCAACCTAAAGTTTCACCAATCCATGTTCTCGAGTGATGCTCAGCATCGGTAGATCAGAAACCAATGAGGATTATCCATTATCCCAGTTTTTTTTTTTAATCTTCAACCAGGGGGAAACCTTGTGGGTAAAATAAAAATAAAACAGCCGACTTTCCTGCTAGGTTACATCACCCTCTTCACAAGATTGTAAATGTTCAACTCCTGGGCAATCTGCCAACTGAGGTTTTGTTATTTGATGAAGAATTTGAGGCCCTCTGAATGTTTTTCAGTATGTTTTTTGTTCCCATTTCTTGAAATACACCAAATTTTCAGTCTTCACATCATGCTCGGGGAATGAAACTTTTTTATTGGGACACACGATGTTGACATTACTTGCAGGACCAACACTTATTTCCTGTTCCTTACCTCCCCAATGTAAAATTGAAGCATTGGCAAGTCCACACATCCGCTTATTTTAGTTTAGTTTAGTTTATTGTCACGTGTACCAAGGTGCAGTGAAAAGCTTTTGTTGCGTGCTAACCAGTCAGCGGAAAGACAATACGTGATTACAATCGACCCATTTACAGTGTATAGATACACGATAAGGGAATAACGTTTAGTGCAAGGTAAAGGCAGCAAAGTCTGATCAAAGATAATCTACGGGTCACCAATGAGGTAGATAGTAGTTCAGCACTGCTCTCTGGTTGTGATAGAATCCAAAAGGTCTTTACAAATGTGCTGGGTCACGGTTCTGTATGGGTTTTTTTTTCAAAATGGGGGCATCACTGCAAGACCAACAATTATTGCCTATCCCTAATTACTGTGATGATAAAGTACGAAGCACTTTCTTGAGTCACTGCAGCCCTTCTGGTTAAGGCACTCACTCCCAAAGTGCTGCTGGGTTGGGAGTTCCAGCCACACTGCAGGAAGTTTTTAGAAATTTATTGTGCGAGAAATCAGGAAACGGATTTGACAAAAACAGAAACCGGAGAGTTTATTGTAAATAATGCTTTTTGTTTGTCGTATATTTGTCAGGCAAGAAGGTCACAGGTTTCTGAAATATAATAAAGGTCCAATCTCCCGTGTAAATGGGGATTTAACGAGGATTAATAAAGGTGAAGTCGTTTGTCTTCAGATGTGCTATTAAATTATTTGGATGAGAAACAAATCAAGGAGCTTTTTCACTGCCTGAACCCATTTTATTTTAGTTGATATGTCAACATCAGGGGGATTACTATGTGTCCATTGCTCAGTTGTTGGAGTAGGTTATGTTGTTTGTTTGCACGTTACTCACTGCACTGAAAAAATTTAATATCTTGCAGTACAGGTGGTACCTTGAGACGTTTGAACATGGTATAATGGTATTTGTTATCAGTAGTGATAGCATTAGCAGTAGTGGGTGAAGACTGTTTTAGTAAACATGTTTTGTGACTTGGAGAAATGGGCAAGATCATCACACAGACCAAAACAGAACAGTTGCTCAAAGAAATGGGCATCACGGCAGCTCAGCAGCAGAGTGTCTGCCTTACAGCACCAGAGACCCGAGTTAGATCCTGACTGTGGGTGCTGTCTGTAGGGAGCTTGTACGTTCTCCCTGTGACCTGCGTAGGTTTTCTCCGGGTTCTCCAGTTTCCTCCCACACTCCAAAGATGTTTAGGTTTGGAGGCTAATTGGCTTGGTATAATTGTAAATTGTCCCTAGTATGTAGAATAGTGTTAATATGCAGGGATCGCTGATTGGCGCGGTCTCGATGGGCCGAAGGGCCTGTTTCCGTGCGGTATCATGCTTTATCTCTAAATTAAAATGCAAGGATCCGTTTGCTCAAAGGGGATATCTTTAACCAGTTGCTGTTGAAAATGTAAAGAAAGATTCACAGATCCACTCAAACCAGTGTAAAATCAGGCCCCGTGCATTCTATTATAGTAGACTATGATTTGAGATGAATAGGTTGAGAGAAACAATGATTTAATAAAAGGTTAGGCTAGCAAACTGATCTGGCCAATATGAAAGTTGATTGGGCTAATTACCAGACTTTGGAACAAAGTGTGTTATGATTAATATATTGTATTATATAAACATATATTACGGTGTAATGGGTGTTGAGCTATTCATTATTCTGTATTTCCTTGTGCCTTGCAATTAAACCTTTTTTGGAAATATCCGTGTGATAAGTACATCAACTTGGCAACAGTCCTAAACAGTCATGACCCATTCCTTGTTTCCAGAGATGCTGCCTGTCCTGCTGAGTTACTCCAGCATTTTGTGTCCACCTTTGATTTAGAAACTTAGAAACATAGAAAATAGGTACAGGAGTAGGCCATTCGGCCCTTCGAGCCAGCACCGCCATTCATTGTGATCATGGCTGATCGTCCCCAATCAATAACCCGTGCCTGCCTTCTCCCCATATCCCCTGATTCCACTAGCCCCTAGAGCTCTATCTAACTCCCTCTTAAATCCATCCAATGATTTGGCCTCCATTGCCCTCTGTGGTAGGGAAATCCACAAATTCACAACTGGATGAAAAGGTTTTTTCTCACCTCAGTCTTAAATGGCCTCCCCTTTATCCTAAGACTGTGGCCCCTGGTTCTGGACTTGCCCAACATTGGGAACATTTTTCCTGCATCTAGCTTGTCCAGTCCTTTTAAAATGTTATATGTTTCTATAATAAACCCTCTCATCCTTCTAAACTCCACTTAAACTAGCATCTGCAGTTCTTTCCTACACATTACACTGTTCGAGGTATTGGGTGACATGCTTCAGATGTACATCTGATTGCTTTTGATCTCCATGTGGCCAAACATTTTTATTTCCCTTCCCATTCCCTTACTGACCTTTCTGTCCTGAGCCTCCTCCATTGTCAGAGTGAGGCCACACACAAATTGGAGGAACAGCACCTCATATTTCACTTGGGCAGCTTACACCCCAGCGGTATGACTCTTGATTTCTCTCATTTCATGTTACCCTTCAATTCCCCTTCTCTCTGTCCCTCCCCCACCCTAGTTGTCCTGCTAGTTTCATTGTTCGTATCCCCATTATCACCTCCTCCACAGCCAACAATGGACCATTGTGGGCTCTTTGCTGATCAGTGCTGGCTCTGAAGCCTTCTAGTTTTCCTCTCCCCTGATTCTTAGTCCAAAGAAGGGTCTCGGCCGAAAACATCACCTATCCATGGTCTCCAGAAATGCTGCCTGACCTGTTGAGTTACTCCAGCATTTTCTGTCTTATTTTAGGTATGTGGATTTGATTTGCTAGGTGTGATAACGATAAGCTAGCACTTGTACAAAACCTTACTTAGCCACAGGACATTCCAAAGCACTTTCCAACCAATGTAATACTTATTCTATGTCGTGACTGTGGTATCGGAGGAAATGTGGCATTCACTTTGTACAAGTTGAGGTCCCAGAGGCAGCATGACAGCTTGCAACCAAGATCTAGGCAATGAGATAACTTTGATGTTATCTGCAATATTTAGAATCGAGTGCAACATCGGCAGTAGGTATGATGTGCGTCACCAAAATTGTTCCTTTATCTGCTGGAGTCCACAGGGCTGCATTGAGAGGCTCAGATCATCTGGTCTACTGGCATGGACCAACATTAACCAATATGCACCTTTGTTCCATGTTGGGACACCTCCCCAGGGTTGAAGGAAAGTTTGGCAAATAATGTATATATGATCTGGTTGCCGTGAAAACCACCATGTAATGTTAACAGATTTGTTGCCTAGCCAAGGGTGGTGGACTTATTGAATAATGCATTAAAACCTATTTGGGATCATCACATGAACTTCAAATTAGTAAAATGGACTTCATAAGTTGGAGGAGCAGAATTAGGCCATTCGGCCCATCAAATCTACTCCATTCAATCATGGCAGATTTATCTTTCCCTCTCAACCCCATACTCCTGCTTTCTCCCTGTATTCCTTGACATCCTTGCTTATCAAATGTGTTAGTTTAACCTTTACCTACGTGTGTGTGTGTGGGTTACCCAGGGGCTAATATTTCTGGTTGCCAGTAACATTTTGCAAGCAGTCTGGGCACAGAATGAGTCAATGGTGGGATCACCTCATATAAATTATTTTTTCTCCTCTGCCTGTGGTTATTTTATTTGTTGAGCTGAACCTCGGTTTCAGATTAACAGGTCAGGTAAAAATTTAACTTTATTTGATAAGAAATTGCAGCAATTTTGAGTCATTTCCCACAGCAAGTTTTTTATTTGTTTAACTGACCCTGTTCAGCACAGATTAATAACTTGAACTCAGTGGCCCTCTTTCTGTCCACCGTTGAGTTCGTGTAAGCTTGGTATTTTGGTCAGGATGGCCTGTAACCCTGACAATGTCAGCCTTGTGCACTAAACAATACAAATGTACGTTTCTGCTTTTCTTTCCAGGATGTTGCTTTAAAGGAACGTGGACTATACCAGCAGGAGAAAATGAGTTTGGCAGAACCTGCCCAGTACAGCCATCACTCCCCCCTTAGACCTACCTTCATGCAGCAAAGGCATCCTAACTGATTCCTCTCACAGCACTAGGACTTGCCCTGCCAAGCGAACATTGACTTCCAATGAAGTCTATTCGGCCAATGTTTGGAAAAGCAGCAATTCAAAGGAACTCAAGAAGGCCGTTGACTTGGAGGGGAAGGATGGCGCCGGTAACGAGAGTGAGAATTCCGCCCAGACCATGAACGATTCTTCCGAGATGCAAATGAAAATGGATTTCTTCCGTAAGTTGGGTTACACTTTGGAGCAGATCCACTTGGTGTTTCAGAAGGTGGACAGCAGCGCAGATACCAACACCATCCTAGGGGAGCTGGTGAAGACAGAAGGTCCAGTAGAGAAGGACGTGGGGGCAGAGGAGATCCCTGTGCCTGCCCTGGTATCTCGAGGTGGTTCCTCACTCAAAACTCCAAGCAATGGGCCCACGAGGGAAGAGGCACGAGAGCAGGAAGCCAACTTGCGGACGATTGTCATCGATGGCAGCAATGTTGCTATGAGGTAGGTTGCTGTGTTATTCGTTTACAAACCTGTGCTCCAAACATGCATGAACATGGTGCAAAGAATCCCCACCCTGTTACCAGTTGTCTTGCCGCAGAATGTTTCTCTGATGTGTAACAAGTCTCAATTTCAATTACTTGAAATGTGACAGAACAGACGTTTATTTTGAAGTTTGGAATTTGTTGGATCTTGCGATCCATAGTTTTAACCCATTCGTCTGCATCAATGCATTAAGATGTTGAGGGACCACGTTGAAATGTAATTCTTGCTGCTCTGCCCTGCAGTGTTGCTCATCCAAGGTAAGTAAGAGGGGCATTGTACTGGACTCTCCACGGAGGTGTGAGGTCTCCCCTTGCCCCTCTCACACTCCATAGACCACAACCTCACAGCCAATGGGCCAACACATTGATCAGAGTGGACACCATGTAGTTGGGAGTGAGGCAGATGCCCCAGGACCACAGCCATAACCGTGCTATTTCTCAGTCAACAAGTTGAACGTCAGTTGGGTTGGAGGGGGTGAGGGGCAAGAGGTGTAGCGATGGGAGCTAGGAGAAAAATTGCACACAATACACATGGGAGAAGGGAAAGAGAAATGTCCAGATGCCCAGTAGCTAAATGGGGAGTCATAAGCACTGGAGTAGCTAATCGGGAAGTGATATGTAGGAAGAAACTGCAGATGCTGGTTTATACCGTAAATGCTCGAGTAACTCAGCAGGTCAGACATCACCTCTGGAGAAAATGAATAGATGACATTTCAGGTCAAGACCCTTCTTCAGATGGAGAGTCATGGGAGAGGGAAACTAGAAGAACAATCAGACGAAATCAGAGCCGGCACCGATGGTCAAGGAGCCCACAATGGTCCATTGTTGGCTATGGAGGTGATAACAAAGCGATACGAACAGTGAAACTGGCAGGATGACAAGGGTGGAGGGGAGGCATGGGGGGAGAGGGAATGCAAAGGTTATAGGTACTGCCAGCTACCCAAGGTAGCAGTCTGTCTTTCCTTCTGCACAAGTCATTGGAGCTGGCTTCAGGCCTGCAAGCTTTGCTGCACTTTGAACAGTCATTGTTGACTGTGTCAAGAGTATTATAGGTTAAAATACGATGAGCTCTAACTCATGTGTACAGAGCAACATAATAACTAAATTCCTGGATCCGATTAAGATTACGGGAAGCTATTTCTTCCTATTTCCTGTACCTTTGCCCCCCCCCTCCCCCCCCCCTCCCTTTACTGTTGACTCACTGGTAACATGCACCTTTATCCATTAATCTTGAATGAATCGTATGCAAATACATCTGTACTTCCTCCTGAGGGGGAATTTTCTGCTCTGGTGCCGACTGCCAAGCAGAAGGTTCCGCCTTTGTCACGAAGTACAGATGAAGATAATCTACCACAGGAGAAGCTCCAGAAGAGTGACTGATGATTCACTGGGACCTTATTTCAGAGTCACAGTCTGGGGCTGGAGGTGGAATGGTTGACTGGAAGGTGTGTGCAATTCAAGGGCAAGGATGTTTATTTGCCAACTGTATCATCCGTATATACTCATCAGAGTGGCACGGTGGCGCAGAGGTAGAGTTGCTGCCTTACAGTGCTTTCAGCGCCAGAGACCCGGGTTCAATACCGATACGGGTGCTGTCTGTACGGAGTTTGTACTTTCTCCCCGTGACCAAGATCTTCGGTTTCCTCCCACACACAAAGACATACATGTTTGTATGATAATTGGTTTCATATCAATATAAATTGTCCCTCGTGTGTGTGGGATGGTGTTGATGTGCGGGCATCGCTGGTCTCTGTTGACTCAGTGGGCCGAAGGGCCTGGTTCCGCGCTGTATCTCTAAACTAAACTGTTATAGGAGCAGAATTAGGCCATTCGGCACATCATATCTACTCCGCCACTCAAACATGGTTGATATATCTCTCCCTCCAAACTCCATTCTCCTATTACCTCATTGGAGACCTTTGAACTATCTTTAATCAGACTTTACTGGACTTTATCTTATGCTAAACGTTATACCCTTTATCCTTTATCTGCATACTGTGAACTGTTTCATTGTAATCATTTATAGTCTTACCTTACCGCTGACTGGATAGCATGCAACAAAAAAGATTTTCACTGTGCACATGATAATAATAAATTAAAAAAGATGGTGGACTGCAGGAGTGGGGCGCCATTGTGTATGGCTGCTCTGCCTGCAGTCCATCCTTTCACCCTTTTTTATTTTTAGTCCTGTTAAAAACAAAATGTTAGTTGGAGGTCTTCTTTTATGTGGTGGGTGGGGAGAGGGGAAGGGGGAAACTTTATTTCCTAGTCCCTACCTGGTCAGAGAGGCGGCTTCCCTCCGAGCTGCTTCTTCGCCCCTTTCTCGCGGCCTACCATTGGACTGGAGCGGCGTTTCCTGTCGGAACTGGCCGGGACAACAGCTTCGGCGGCGGTGCAGCGCTGGGACACCAACATGCAGCGGGCGATGCCTTTCTCGGGTCGCCATGCGGTAAGCTCCGCAGTGCTGTGACCGCCGACTCCAACATCCGAGGAGCTGCGGTCTGTGGAGCGTCCAGCTGCAGGCGGCGCTGGATTTAAACACCGCGGAGCCTGGGATCCGAGATCGCCAGAGTCGGAGCTCCAACCAGCGCTGCCTGTGGACTTCGGGTGCCGCGGTCTCCGGGGAGGAAGTGGCCGCTCCAGACATTCCAAGCTGAGGAGTGTTCACCCGACGCCGGAATTCCATCTTCCCAGCAAGAGGGCCTATAACATCGGACTGGCTGCGGAGGCCACAAATAGGCCCCGATCTCGGGTGATCACAGGGGAAGAGGACTGAACTTTCTGGTGCCTTTCCCCCCAGTGGAACATTTTGATTCTGTTGTGGGGGGACGTTCATGTTGAATTCTATAATGTCTTGTGTCATTTTGCTTTTTTTTCTTCTTTTTTCTATCGATGTACGGAAACTTAATTATTTCTTCTACGTAAAGCACTTTGGTTTCAACGCGAGTTGATTTAAACGTGCTATATAAATAAAATGTACTTACTTACTTAAACGTCAAACTAAATATTTAAATCAAAGCCAAATGCCCCATTCTCGTTTTTTAGCTTGCGTTTAACAAATTAAGTTTTCCAGGGATGCTCCCGGCCATGCGTTACTCCAGCACTCTGTGTCCTTCTCCGGATTGTTAGTCCAGGTGTCTGGATTACTATGTGTGCAGGAAGGAACTGCAAATGCTGGATTACACCGAGCAGGAATGGGTGACGTTTTGGGTTGAGACCCTTCTTCAGTGTGAAGAAAGGTCTCGACCCGAGATGCTGCTTGTCCCGCTGAGTTACTCCTTCATTTTGTGTCTATGTTATGTTTGGATTGCTAATCCAGTAATGACTGTCTCAGCCAAGGCCACCACTGTAAGTGTCGCTGGCCAACACTGCTGTGGGTCACTTCACAAGCTAATGTGATCTTGTCGTCACTTGATAAGAATTGGCAGTGGAAACAAACACTCTGTTTTCCTGTTTCTGGCGTAAATTCCCTGAGGCCGAACAAAAGTATCTCACTGCCACTTGTCTTGTATCAAACCTTTGTTCAACCTTGGTCTTTCGTCATCAGTGCGCAGTGGGTGGTGTTGTTAGCTGTTAGATCAGGTCAATAGTGATGAGCCTAGCAGATGAGCCTAGTGACTGGCCAGCGCAGATGTAAAGCAATATCGGACCCCCAGCCACATGAAGCCGCAGTAGAGTGGGTGACCAAAAGATTCAAGGACATCATACAAAAGATGGTGGGTGCATGGAACAAGTTGCTGGAATATCATTGAGGCAGATACTATTGCATTGTTTAAGAAACATTTAGACAGGTATGTGGATAGGTTAGGTTTAGAGGGAAATGGGCCAAAAGCAGGCAGGTGGGACCACTGCAGATGGGACATAGAAAATACATGCAGGAGGAGGCCATTCGGCCCTTCGAGCCAGCATGTTGGTTGGTGTGGACAAGTGGAGCCGAAGTATGACTCTATGACTATCCACGATATGTTAACGATGGTGTTTAAGATACTTTAAGATAGGCATGTATAGAATGGAGGGTTATGGATTGGGCAGGTGTGATTAGTTTAGCTTGGCATTGTGTTTGGCTGAAGGGTCTGATCCCATGCTGTACTTTTCCATTTTCTAAGGTATGACGGCTTTGACCTGTTATCAGAGTGGGGTTTGCATTGAATAAGCTGTTCAAAAGGAGCAGTGATGACTGCTTACTTTACATTAGCCCAAGGCATGTCTCGATGTCAGTGAACCAAGACAAATGCTTAATTTAATCCATGTCTCTGTGGGTTAGAATGAGCTGAACAGAGTACTCTCCCAGATGGAAATATATGGTTCATGATGAGTGTGTATTTCCTTCAATAAGAAAACCTTTGTTCTTATCTGTCGTTGATTTGGAAAGTAATTTAATCCTAACTGTTTCCTTATTACTGATTTGTCAATGTATATGGTAGACAAATGTAAAAAGGATCATTGCTTTTATTTTGTTCTGAAAGGCAAACAAAATAAAATAGTTAATTAATTTTATTTCTATTGAGTGCAGTGTTCTCGTTGTAGAATCACACAGCATAAAACCAGGCCGTACAGTGGATGTGGAGAGGATGATTCCACTCGTGGGAGAGTCCAGGACCAGAGGCCATAGCCTCAGAATAAAAGGACATTCCTTTAGAATGGAGATGGGGTGGAATTTCTTTAGTCACAGAACGG
This sequence comes from Leucoraja erinaceus, assembly GCF_028641065.1. Taxonomy (NCBI): domain Eukaryota; kingdom Metazoa; phylum Chordata; class Chondrichthyes; order Rajiformes; family Rajidae; genus Leucoraja; species Leucoraja erinaceus. Next base: position 1,950,615 of record NC_073402.1, on the reverse strand, counting down.
TGAATCTGTGGAATTCATTGCCACAGACGGCTGTAGAGGGCAAATCAATGGATATTTTTAAAACTGAGATTGACAGATTCTTGATGAGTACGGGTGTTGAGAGGGAAAGATAGCTCAGCCATGATTGAATGGCGGAGTGGACCTGATGGGCTGAATGGCTTAATTTTATTGCAAGGACTGATTAATTTATGAACGTATAGAGTCCACACCAAGAGGTCAGGCACCCACTTACAATAATGCCACACTCAGCAGATTTCTGTTCTCTCCTCATTCCCTTCAGCTACCCCCTCCCCCAACTCTACCACTCACCTACATACTCTGAGTAATGCACGGAGGCCAACTAACCTGCCAACCCACACATCTTTGGGGTGTGGAAGCCCACATCATCACAGGGGCTTGGACAGGGAGACGGTAGATAAATCCCAGCATTGGTGCCGGCTGCGAGCACCGCACCATGAAGTAAGTGTCTTGCACTAAGCAACACCAGGATCGGCATGGTACTTGGAGATTCGGCAATGGTTAAACTCGATGAACTAGTGTCAGTCAGCGATGGGGTTTAGTTCAACGTCCTGTCGTGACTGTTTAGATGCGTGACCGAAACCTGAAGGGAAGTAGCTGTGTGGTGTGACTGTCACGTTGTTTCCAGCTGGGACTGTTGATAACGCTCTTATCTGTGTGTCAGAAAGATGTGGGTTCAAGTCCCACTCCAGGGATTTGGGTATAACTTTTGGGATAGGCAGCATCTTTCTCTCAAGAGAAGGAATGTGTGATGTTTCAGTCTGAAGATGGGTCTCGACCCAAAACATCACCTATTCCCATTCTCCAGCGATGCTGCCTGATTAGTATGGGTGTCGGGGGCTAGGGGGAGTTAGCTGGTCATCATTCCAATTTGTGGAACCTTATTATTGAAAGTTTACCGCCCGATGATCCACTTTAAAACACCAATGACATTTCATTACCAAGGGCTGAAGGCATGTTCTGCGGTCATGAAGTCTTACCTGTGGTCATTATGTGATCATGGACTAGAGGGCATTGCTTTAAGGTGAGAGAGGGTAAGTTTAAAGGAGATGTACGGGGCAGGTTTTTTACACATGCCTGGAACACACTGTCAGGGGTAGTGGTGAAGGTTAGTGGCGTTTAAGAGGCTTTTGGATAGACACATGGACATCGCAACATTCTAGAGCTCAATGCTCTTAAGACGGTGGAATAGATTGTAGACTTTAGGAGAGCTCCCCCTACCCTCACCCCACTCACCATCAACAACACCACAGTCACATCTGTGGAGCGTTTAAGTTCCTGGGAACCATCATCTCCAGGGACCTTAAATGGGAGTCCACCATCAACTCCACAGTCAAAAAGGCCCAGCTGAGGATGTACTTCCTGCGGCAGCTGAGGAAGCACAATCTGCCACAGGCAATGATGGTCCAATTCTACACGGCCATCATAGTGTCTGTCCTCACCTTCTCCATCATGGTCTGGTTTGGCTCAACCGCCAAGTACGACATCCGGAGGCTTCAGTGCATCGTTCGATCAGCTGAGAAGGTTATTGGCTGCAACCTTCCCCCCATCGACGAACTGTACACTGCAAGGGCCAGGAAGCGAGCCGGTAATATCACCTCTGACCCCTCTCACCCTGGCCACAAACTCTTTGAAGCACTTCCCTCTGGAAGGCGACTAAGGACTGTCAAAGCTGCCACAGCCAGACATAAAAACAGCTTTTTTCCACGAGTAGTACCTCTACTCAATAACCAAAAGTCTGTAGCCTCCTTGTGCTCTGGTCTTTTATTTCATTCTTCACATGTCTAAATTATAACGTTTTAATTTTAATTAATTTATAAAATATCGTGTTGTTACTTGCGAGCAAAGCACCAAGACAAATAAATTTCTTGTATGTATACATACTTGGCTAACAAAATGTATTCAATTCAATATGTGGTGTTCAGAATTATATGGTTCATGTGCAGGCAGATAAGAGCTGGTCTTGACATCATGTTGGGCACAGACATTGTGTGCCGAAGGGCCTGTTCCTGTGCTGTACTATAGACCTTGAATGTTATAGGAGCTCATGTTTTTGGGATATTCTACTCATTTGATGGTTCCTTCTTTTCCTCTTTCAAAAGATAGATCATGGCGATCATTTCAAAGAGGTTAGATTGTTCTCTCCCCCACCAGGAGAAAAAATGATGGGTAAAATTTAAATACATTTTGCTTATTAAATAGAAAATGCTGGAAAGATTTGGATAGCACCACAGCCTCACCGCATCAGAGGCAGGTTTGATTCCGACCTCTGGCACTGTCTGTGTGGAGTTTGCATGTACTCCTTGTAACTACACGGGTTTCTCCCAGGTGCTCTGGTTTCCTTCCACGTCCCAAAGACGGGTCTAGTAGTCACTGTAAATTGCCCTTTTTTTCTGGGTGTGAGGTTGATTCAGGGGGGAGTCGATGGGAGTGTGGCGAGAATGAAATGGGATCAGTGTAATCCAGTCGATGTTGGTCTGCATGGATTTGGTGGGCCGAAGGGACTCCTTATATGCTGTGTGATGTCTAACTATTCTGACTATAAGATTGAGCAGGTCGGGCAGAAGCTGTAATGAGAGAAACAGAATTAACATTAGAGGTTGAAGGCCGCCATCAGATACTGCCAAAGTAATTCCTCTGTGCCACTCATGCTCAAATTTATCAAAAATCACTGCAAATCCACTGTAATCTATGTCTGCAAACACACATATTCACAGTTACATACCTGTATGAACTCACACAATGGAATCCGTGTCCATGGGATTTTACATTTTGTCACATGAATAAAGCTTTCTTTCACGTGAGCAGGGGATCACCTTTGGTGAATGTCTTTGGTAATCAAAGAAAGCTTATGCCTAGCTGCTAAATTAAAATAATTGACCAGAAAACCAACTGTAAATAACTCAGAATTTTCATTAAAACCTATATCGTCACAAATTGTCGTGAAAAAAAATTTGAATATCATGCACAAGGATTCTTATCTTAATAGCAGCTGAACACAATAAAGCCATTAGTTCCCAGTGAGCTCTGACAGAACACTTTGCACTATTTTAATGTTAAGCTAATCCCATAATGTCCGAGCTTGTACTTTTTAACCATATAACCATATAACAATTACAGCACGGAAACAGGCCATCTCGGCCCTACATGTCCGTGCCGAACGAATGTTTTTTCCCCTTAGTCCCACCTGCCTGTACTCATACCATAACCCTCCATTCCCTTCTCATCCATATGCCTATCCAATTTATTTTTAAATGATACCAATGAATATTTTTAATATCAGATAAATGTCAAATTAATTGTGGAATTGTAGAAATGTCCACGGTGACTGTAAACACTGTGAGATCTTAACTAAGTGCAAACTCAGTCTTATTCTTGGTGAATCTGCTTTTGTGTTGCAGCCATGGGAATAAAGAAGTCTTTTCTTGCCTTGGAATTCAACTGGCGGTGAATTGGTTCCTTGAGAGAGGTCACACAGACATCACGGTCTTTGTCCCATCTTGGAGGAAGGAGCAATCGAGGGCTGACGTGCCAATCACAGGTATGCAGCATTCTAGTTCCTCGTTCTGTTGTGGTTACCGGTTTAGTGGTCGTGTGTTTATTCCCGACGAGAATCTCCAAAGGATGGATTGCTAGCTTTGTTTGGCACCTTGCAACCACATCAAAAATATAGGACATAATATACCAGCTAACTCTCAGCGTTCCCAGTTGTCATGCTGGTTTACATGAAGATAGACACAAAATGCTGGGGCAACTCAGCGGGTCAGGCAGCATCTCTGGAAAAACTAATAGGTGAAGTTTTGGGTCGAGGCCCTTCTTCAGACTGAGAGTCAGCAGAGAGGGAAACTAAAGGTATGAAAAGGTACAGAACAAATCTGAGCTGGCACCGATGACTCAGGAAAGGTGAAGCCCACAATGGTTCATTGTTGGCGGTAGAAGTGGTACTAAAGAAGGGAGACAAACAGTGAAACAACCAAGGTGGCTAGGGTAGGGTAGGCATAGAGAGCGAGGGATTGCAAAGTTTACTTGAAATTAGAGAAATTAATATTTAGGTTGTAAGACGGTCTTACTGTCTCCGACTACATTCTTTCTTTGTCCTGCCCCCTCCCCTGACATCAGTCCGAAGAAGGGTCTCAACCCGAAACGTCACCTGTTCCTTCTCTCCTGAGATGCTGCCTGTCCCGCGAAGTTACTCCAGCATTTTGTGATCTCCCAGTTATCATGAGCCTGGAGTCAGATTCATCCAATAGCTTCACTAACGGGGGATAAAATCAGGAACGTTTCTGCCCTCTGACACTGAGTACATGATCACGTGTATAAAATGGACAGTTTGTTTCTGTGTTAAATGAACTTGACACTAATCACACCACAGGGCTACACTTTACAACGTTTTGGTGAATTAGCTGAGCCTAATTATTTCACAATGTTGAGTTTTACACTGCTGGTGATTGTTAATACTGTGCCCACTGGTGTTCCAGCCATTTACCTCCTTGTTCCTTGTGGCAGCTTGCCATGTGGATATTGGTTACACATTTCCTGCATTAGCGTGGCGGCGACTACATTTCAAATGCATTGGTTTGAGGTGAGAGGTGAGAGGTTTGGGTAGGCATAATCCACACTGATGTGCATAATCAGGAAAGGATTCTCCATAGATTTCCAGCGTCCACCTCTTTGTACAAATGCATCTTTAAGATCCGTTTCTCAAAATGTGTGAGCGGATGTACGCAATCCTTTCTGTGCATGTTGCAGTCAGCATCCTCTGGTGCTTGGCAGACAAGCCAGAATTCTTTGCATAGAAAATGCAATCTTATGGTTTTATTTGCTTTTGCCAGTGTCTGACAAAGTGTCTTGCCCATCCTGCCTTTCTCCCATCCCCCCCACCCACCAAAGACTCTGCTCAGCATCTCACTAAGTGTTCAATTCAAACGGCTCGCGACCAGAGACATCACCCATCCTTCTTCTCCAGGGCTGCTGCCTGACACGCTGAGTTACTCCAGCCCTTTGTGCCTAGCCAATTCAACCCGGCTGCGTTTTCCCCGAAGATAGACACAAAATGCTGGAGCAACTCAGCCGGTCAGGCAGCATCTCTGGAGCAAAGGAATAGGTGACGTTTTGGGTTGAGACCCTTCTTCAGGCTGAGAGTTTGCCGCAATTTTTATTTACTTTCTCGTTTCTGAGAAAGGGGAAAGGGGAAAGGGAAAGAAGAGATATTGGACAAATGTTTGAAAGATATGGAAATAAAGTAACGATGATCAAGGAAAAGGGGAGCCCACAATGGTCCATTGTTTTCTCCAAGGTGGATTTAGTTTACATTGCTGGGCTACAGTCCCGTCAGCTAATTACAGCCCCCAGTCCTGGGCTTGAGTGAGATCAGCATCGCACTTCATTGGTGTGCTGGTGTTTACTTGGCCAACGTCTTTGACCTAGTTCTGGAATAAATTTATAATAAAGTTAAAACGGCTTTCAAAGTCTAGCCATGACATTTCTTGGTAAGTTACTGCTATCCTTCATTGCTGACTGAAAATGTAATCTGCACCTGGAGAATGAATGAAATCCAAATAAATGATTACAGTAGTGTCACTATAATGTTTGTAGCATTAGCTTAGCATGCAACATTCATAACATCAAATGGTGTTCATATCAGTCCCTCACACATTAGTTCTGCTTATATGACAGACAGACAGACAGACATATCTGGACCATAAATATATCATTTTTTTCCCCTCATGATAAATATAGAGATAATAAAATTCCGCACTTATCTCTCAGCTGCATTCATGATATGCAATACCAAATAGAATTTGGAAAGAGCTGCATTCTAGAAAATCGTCATAGTTTGCTGAAATACTCCTTTGTAAGTTATGCTGCTGTTGTTTGGAGTATCATAACTTTGATTGATTGAAAGATGCAGCATGGAAACAGGCCTGTCAGCCCTGTCACCGAGTCCACGCCAACCATCTATCACGCATTCACATTAGTTCTATTTTATCTCCCATCCACCCGCTACACACTTGTGGTCATTTACAAAAATCATCAACATCCCTTTACACTCATTTCCATCTCCCCACACTCCCATCCACTACCCCCAGATTCTACCCCTCACCCACGAACTAGGGACAGTTTGCAGAGGCCAATTAACCCACCATTCCGCACGTCTTTGGGATGTGGGAGGGAACTGGACCACATGAAGGAAACGTGCAAACTCCACACAGGCAGCACCCAAGGTCAGGATTGAATTGGGGTCTGTAGTGTTGTGTTACTGCAACTGTTAGGCCACTGTGCTGCCCATTGTCACATTACTTCACTCAGCCATCGATATAATTGCTCGTTTCTCTGCTTCTCCTTCAGATCAGCATTACCTTCGAGAGCTCGAGAAGAAAAAAATCCTGGTGTTCACCCCGTCGCGGCGGGTTGGTGGGAAGAGGATTGTCTGTTACGATGACCGCTTCATTGTCAAACTGTCGTACGAAGCGGACGGCATCATCGTCTCCAACGACACTTACCGGGACCTGCAGACCGAAAATCCCGAATGGAAGAAGTTCATCGAAGAGCGTTTGCTGATGTACTCATTTGTGAATGACAAGTAAGTGGAACTTGAACAGAAACCACCAAGCTCAACATTTTAGACACAAAGAACTGCAGATGTGGGTTTGCAAAAAGTAAAAACCACAAAGTCCTGGAGTAACTCAGCAGGTCAGGCAGCACCTCTGGAGAACATGGATAGCAGGTCTACAGAAGGGTCCCAACCCAAAGCATTCATCTATCCATCCATGTCCTCCAGATGTGCTCACTGCCCCACTGAGTTACTCCAGCACTTTGTGTCTTTTTAACCAAAACAATGTGATTGGGTGGGCGTGTGGAGGAAGGAACTGCGGATGCTGGTGTATTAACAATGGCATGAAACTTGTAATTTCCTTTGACATAGGAAGGGGCCATTCAAGTGCGTGTAGCCTTCCAGATCAATGCCCATTTTATCTCCCTGCAACCTATAGACCAAAAAAATCTGGGATTGACACAAAATGCTGCAGTAACTCAGCGAGTCAGGCAGCATCTCTGGAGAAAAGGAATAGATGATGTTCTGGATTAAGGCCCTTTTTCAGACTCCAGCCTGAACCATCACCTATTCCTTCTCTCCAGAGATGCTGCCTGACCCGTTGAGTTACTCTAGCATTTAGTGGCTAATTTGATTGGTAATTAGATTGTGAATGTTTCTCCCCTGTAAGGAATTTTCCCCATGCATGTCACTGGAGAACACTAGTTTTGATGAGCATAAATATCAGACAGAAGGGAACATAAGGTTACTAGAAAGTAAATTCAATATGTGCCAAACATTTGCTAATCGGCAGCATGTTGTAATAGGCAAGGGTGGGCCTTGTTATGTTCCCAGTGGTGTCAAGTTTCAAGATGAGAACTCATTTAGCATAAACCACATTTTGAAACCAAATTGGCTGAAACTCACTTCCAATAACTGAACACTGTAGCCAGCAAGTCAAAGCATAAATCGTAGGTGGGAATTAAATGTATTTGAAGACACCAATAGATGTTTGCTTCCCTCAATATCCAAATTTTCTTCCCTCAATATACAAATTCCATTTGCATAAGGCTTAAAGCAAAGAAAAGTTTGCATGAAACAATTGATCTAATTGTTTCCTTAAGCAAGTTGATTGACCATTGAAATGAAAATTGAGTGCAGGCCTACAGAGGCAATGGACATGCAATCTATTGATATGGGGCACTTGTCTGACATTGTAATGAAGTTAACTAGATAACTTGACCTACAGCCATGCCTGTGAATTTGATTCCTTATCTGCCCTGTGCCTGTTCATGAGTTATGTACTGGCTTTAATTACTGCAGCAAACTAAACTGAAGGAACACAGGAAGTTTAATGAACCAAAATAGCCGGGAGGCATGATTGGCTTGTCAAATCAATCATTTCTTTCATTGATCAAAAGTTAATGATTAATAAACACTCGTCAATTGCACCCAATTCAGAGACAACTGAATAAAGATGAAGTATGTATCCATCTTATAAAAATTGCAGGGTAAAATATGTGGGTGGTTAATCAACCAACTGTGTGGAGAACATCCAGTGTGTGAATACCATCCTACAGGTGGTAACATTTTACAGGTCACTCATGAAAAGTGAACAGGAGAATCATTAAAAATAGTGTGTCTGAAGAAGGGTCTCGACCCCAAACGTCACCCATTCCTTCTGTCCAGAGATGCTGCCTGTCCCGCTGAGTTACTCCAGCATTTTGTGTCTATTTTTGGCTTGAACCAGCATCTGCAGTTCTTTCCCAAAAAAAACATAGTGTACTTGTTCTCTCTCTGACCAGCATGAAACAAATCCTAGTGCTTTTTACTTTGTGGTTGTTTCATTTTTTTAAATCAAAATGAACTTTCTTCAAAAAATATATACAAAACAAGAGCTGTGCAAAATTCCTCTGCCATTCATTTGCTTTGTGATTGGCAAAAACTATCATGTGACTCAGTACCCCTGCCACTCATGTGGCCCCCTGGGGTGATATCGCTACCCTTGTTTGAGGGGGTGTCTCCACCGCACCCTGCCCCCTGAATGTCCAGCAGCGGAAGGGTCCGAGGCAGTGGTCCTCCCCCCACAGAGCCCTGGTGTTGGCTGCACCGAGCTTCAGTGCATTGGTGGTTTCAATTAATCGCAGTGAGATGTCACCACTGAAGAGCAGAAAGTATTTTAGCTGCCGCAACCCTCGATGAGATTAAGTGCTCTCAGTTCAGGGTGACTTCTACATAATATCAATTATCTGCTTTACCCAAAAGGACATGCATTTGTTAAGATATTTTGGTATCTCATGAGAACACCTCTGTAACTTTCATGAGTGGGATTTTCAATCTGCGGCAATTGTGAGCTGCTATATTCAAAGGACTCATTTGAGAACTGGATGCAAGCTGTCCATTTGATTTAATTCAGGATCCTTAAAATGAGCAGAGAGAGACTTTTTCTTTTACCAGTCGGCGCTGAACAAAGGAACAAATGCTAGACACTTGGAAAAGAATTTGGAAAGGAAATGTGCAAAGTGAAGGCCACTGTGGTTTCCTTTGACTGGGCAATACCACCAACTGGAGAAGATGTGGTCTTTTCTTTGTGTGGATAGCACGCGAACGAAAGCCTTTCACTGTACCCTGCTTTTAACATGTGACAATAATCTTAAACTAAGATGATGTTGCATAAAAAAGCAGCACTCTCCCTGTCCTGTACTTTTGTCTGTTGATCTCAACATGGTTTTACATGAGATGAACAAGCAAAGCACCGGACAGGACGATGCAGCTTTTTTTTTGCCAGCACCGTTTTAGTTTAGTTCAGCTTAATGTCACGTGTACCAAGGCACAGTGAAAAGCTTTTCTTTGCATGCTATCCACTCAAATAAAAGAGCCTGTATTTTCTTTCTCAACAGGTAAATTCACCAAATCATTGTTAACCTCTTGCCTGTGCTTGATCATTTCTGACGACGGGTTTGTTGTGTTGCGCAGGTTTATGCCTCCGGATGATCCCCTTGGACGGCATGGACCCAGTCTCGATAACTTTCTCCGAATAAAACCTGTCATCCCAGAGCATAAACGTCAACATTGTCCCTATGGTGAGTACTCTTGTGGCATCTTCTGAACATCTCCTGAAGCGAGACACAAAAAGCTGGAGTAACTCAGCAGGACAGACAGCATCTCTGGAGGGAAGGAATGGGTGATGTTTCGGGTCGAGACCCTTCTTCAGATACCCATTTCCTGAAGAGATTTAGTTCCAGGTTCCCTTTCCAGAGGGAGGGCAAGGATTTCTTTCTGATTGAGATTACACCAAGATAATACCATGGATTTAAGGTCTAAATCAACCCTCAGTAGACTGTAGCTGTTGATAAATTCATAGTTCTCCGAGGTGAATTAGGCCAGTCGGCCCACAATGTCAAGATGGGACACTTGCACCGAATGTCAAGTGTTCAGTGAAATGGGCACTGCCTTCACAAGGTGGTTGCTTGAAACCTTGGAAAAACTGGGATCTATTTGGGATTTAGATTGTATCAAGATAATGCCATGGGCAAGGTCTAAATCAACACAGGGAACAACTTGAAGGGCCAGAGCAGCAACCATCTTTCACAAAACAATTCCCTATTCAATAACATTTATTACAGTTTGGCTTTCTTCCCAACCAATTGTTCAAGCGCTTTTGATTGCAACATGCGCCTTAATTTAGTTCAACAAAGAAACTGACAAGCTACTAAAGAACCTTTATTGAATAACAAGCCTTTCCATTTATTGATTATTATCGATTGGAAATGCAATTCATAAAGGATGGATGGGTCACATTATGAGTTGGGACCCTTCTTTAGACACGTCCAAAACTGAACCATCACCCGTCCTTTTTACTCCAGAGATGCTGCCTGACCCACCGAGTTACTCCAGCACTTTGTGCCCATCTTTTGGTCGAGAGATAGATGTGTCTATGGAAGGAGGTCCAAAGTTTAAGTCTTGAGCTGTAGATGAATCTTCCCTTCTTTTGTTACAGGTAAAAAATGCACTTATGGAATCAAGTGTAAGTTTTACCACCCGGAGCGGGTGAACCAGCCGCAGCGTTCGGTGGCAGACGAGCTCCGAGCTACTGCCAGGGCCTCTCCAACCAAAAACATCAACGCTGGGAGCAGGGAGGATAAAAAGGCCAATGTGCAAAAGAGGTTGCCCTATTCTGACAGTGGAGCATTTAACCAGAGGGAGATTGGCTCATCACAGAAACATAGTTCGGACTGGCAATACCCAAAGCAGAATGATGTCGCTGGAGACCCCAGTGGGCCGTTGAAAGGAACTGCGCTAACCAAGGATGCACCCATCAACATGAGCTCAGAGTGGTTTCAGCGCATGGCGTTTGACCACAGCATCAATAGCTCAACCTGCTCCAGCTTACATAAAAGTTACGATGAAGGCTTTGCCTCTTTTGAGAAAGAATTCCCTGAAATGTGGCCTTCTAGACCCCATAGTCACAATGAACCATATCCCATCAGCAATGAACAATATTATTTACCCAGAAACAGTTTAGACCATCATCAGTATAGCTACCATTCTCATGAGTCAATGCCTTCGTTGGGCCACTATAGTTACCCTACACAAAACTCTACCACTGTCTCTGGGCGCAATATGCCTCGGGGCAGAATAGCAGTCCAGCCTCACTTCAGTCTGTCTAACGAGTACAATTCACTGGCTTCCACACAATCTCATGGTTGCTGGCCTGACTCACACCTCCCCTCAACCAACGGCAGGTCACAGAGCCTCCCTGACCCTTGGTCCGGGAACAGAGGGGACCGACAAGCTGCCGAGCCGTACTGGCCAAGCGGCCAGTGGGCTGCTCGCGACCAATGCGAGGAGGAGCGGGAGAGTGTGCGCATGAAGTTGTGTGCCATCTTCCAACCCCACCTGGTAGATACTGTCATGAAGCAACACCCACAGCTTCTCGATCCCCAGGAGCTGGCTGCTAGCATTCTGATGTATAAAAACCGAAGACCCTAGTGCTTCATGTGAAATATGTAGCAAAATGTTTCAGTGTCAGTTCAGTTTATTGTCACGTATACCGAAGTACAGTGAAAAGCTTTTGTTGCGTGCTAAGCAGTCAGTAGAAAGACAATACATGATTACGAAACGTATGAACCAACCCAAGTTGTGATTAATGCAACTAGTAATGCAAGTCCAATAGATTCACTGCTTGTGTTCACATGTTTATGATTGTATAAGTTCCTGAAATGGAGTAATTTTAAAAACTGGTTTTATTAGTTTCGTTTGGTTTAGCGAAATAGGCCCTTCGGCCCAAGGAGTCCGCGCCAAGCAGCGATCAACCCGTTCACTAGCACGATCCTACACACACTAGGGACAATTCACAATCTTTACCGAATCCAATTAACCTCCAAACCTGTACGTCTTTGGAATGTGGGAGGAAACCGGAGATCCCGGGGAAAACCCACGCAGGTCACAGGGAGAACGTACAAACTGCATACTGACAGCACCCGTAGTCGGGATCAAACCCGGGTCTCTGGCGCTGTGAGGCAGCAACTCTACCTCCGCACCACCAGATTTCACCATAGAATTCCCTGGGGAGGAGTTCATTCAAAATACTTTCTACCGGCATTTTGCCCATATCATGTTTCAAACTCTGCAATACAACTTTATTTTGATACATAAGACATGGTAAAAGTTACATTATTTCCAAAACGTCCATGAGTTTTATAATTTGTTATTTAGAATCATTTAGAAATACAGAGGATTTAAAAGGATTTTGTCGATTTAAGCCCGGTGACGTATGTCGTGATTTATATACTGTAACATAATTGTTATGCATTTTAAATTGGTATTGCACATGGTTTAATACATACACTGTGCAGTAATCGGCACCTGTACATATTGTTATCTGTATATAGCATGTACTTAAAAAGTACATAAATGTATTGTGTGGTTGGTAGATACTGTGGTGAAAATTACAATGTGCTTAAGTTGTGTGTTCAAACTGGTGAACACTGTATTGTGTATATACTGTGCATACTGTAATCCATACATTTCAGGTCAGCGTTGCTAACTCCTGTATTAAGTAACTCAGGACAGTTTCAGACTTTCAGGTCTTTTCGTATGTTGTGTACCTCTGGAAACCGAAACATGTTTCTGATTCCATTTGAGAATGTGCAGAATTTGTAAAATGTTTCTACACAAAATGTGAATTGTGTGTAGAAACGGGTTTATAACCTACGTTTGAAAAAAAAATTGACTTGTGGGTCTTAGCGTAAAATTGTGTAAACTTGCACTTTAAGTTGCCAATGTGAAACTATTTCCCCATGAGCTGGATATGTTAGTACATATTGTACCTTTACTGATTCCTAATTCACCATCTCCAATGAGTTAATAGTTGGTTTTGAAGCCTCTTCTGCAATCGTGGCTGAAAGGCAAATCAAAGTTGGCTACATTGGCACCATGTGCCAGTCTGAAAGTTGTACGAGTTATTGACTTGGCTGAGGTGGCATTTGAACAATTCAGATATACAAAATCATATGTAATGGTTTTGTTCTAGTTAAGCAAACTGCTTACATTAAAGAAGTTATAACATGGGAAGACTTTGTATGCTTTTTTTATATGCATGTTTAAAAATAGGCCTTTCGATGCACCAAGTCCGCGGGGACCAGCGATCCCCGCACTCTAACAGAGATCTCCGCACACTAACACATCCCAAACTCACTTGGGACAATTTACACATACACCAATTAATCTACAAACCTGTACGTCTTTGGAGTGTGGGAGGAGACCGAATATCTCAGAGAAAATCTCTGAGAAAATCTTAATTACTGGGAGATCACAAAACGCTGGAGTAACTCAATGGGACAGGCAGCATCTCTGGAGAGAAGGAATGGGTGACATTTCTGGTCGGGATCCTTCTTCAGCATATATTGCATGAAGATGTTATGCCAAAATTGGTCAGTCGTGAAAAGGAGCAAAACTACCTGGTCGGTGAATGACGTTGCAAGTTTATGAGTCATAGAGTGATACAATGTGGAACCAGGCCTTTAGGCCCAACTTGCCCAACATTCCCAGCTACACTAGTCCCACCTGCCCGCGTTTGGTCCATATCCCTCCAAACCTGTCCTATCCATGTACATGTCTAACTGTTTCTTAAATGTTGGGATAGTCCCTGCCTCAACTACCTCCTCTGGCAGCTTGATTCATACACCCACCACCCTTTCTATGAAAAAGCTACCCCTCCGATACCTATTAAGTTGTTTCCCCTTCACCTTAAATCTATGACCTCTGGTCCTGGATTCACCTACACTGGCAAGAGACTCTGTGCATCTACCCAATCTATTCCTCTCAAGATTTTATACACCTCAATAAGTTCACCCCTCATCCTCCTGCGCAGTTGCCGGCCTTAAGCCAATTGGTCCCAATTGGGCCCAGCACCTAAGGGGGCCCCGTGTTCCCCAGGTGGAGGGGGGAGAGAAGAGTAGACGGGGAGGGGGGTGTGAGGGGTGAATGGAGAAGGGGGAGATGGAGAGGGGAAGGAGGGTCATTCCCTCATGGTCCCGGGGCAGTGCTCCCGCCCCTCCAGTCACCGTGCTTCACGCACACAGCCCCGGCTCCACCCCTCTCTCCCCGGGAAGACGCGGTGAACAATACAGGGAAGGCCGGGCTGGGGGTTGGAGCAACGTTTACAAACCTCAGCCTCAGCTCACACCCGTCTATCCAGATCCCGGCATCCGCTCCCGCCGCCGGCCCTCTCCTTCCCTTCCCTCCCTTTCCTTCTTCCCACCCTCCCTTCTTTCCTCACCTACCTCCTTCCTCTCTCTCTTTTCCCCAGACGGACGGATGGACGGCAGGCGGCAGGCGGCAGCCACAGACGTTTATATAGTAATAGATGTAGCTTAGATTGTTTGGTCCACTAACTCGCAGGCACTTTTTAAGTGCAAGTTTTGATTACTTTCCATTCTACCATAGAGATATATAGTCTATAATAGACTTTATTTATATTTCTATTATTCTATAGACCTTGGCTGGCAACCTCGGGCTCACCAAAATTGTTCCCAATTGGGCCCCGCACCTCCTAAGGCCGGCCCTGCTCCTGCGCTCAAAGGGATAGAGACCCAGCTTACTCAACCACTCCCTATAGCTCAGACCCTCTAGTCCTGGCAACATCCTTGTAAATCCTCTTTGTACCCTTTCCAGCTTGACCACATCTTTCCCATAACATGGTGCCCAGAACTGAACACAACACTCTAAATGCATCCTCACCAATGTCTTATACAACTGCAACATGACCTCCCAACTTCTATACGCATTCTCCCTCTTTCTCCCTCCCCTCCCCTCTCTTGGTTCCCAGGGTTTATCAGGAGTGGGGTGGCTGGGGACAGCAGAGTTGATCCAGTCCCAGCTTATTGGGACCCAGCTGTTTCTCCTCTGCCTGTGGCCTGGGCTCAGCCCGGAGTGCTACTCCCTGGCGTCTCCTGGCCTGCCCGCTGGTGATGGGGATCGGAGCAGCCCTGAGGCAGGATGTGTGATCATAGTGCAATGGGTGGCTCGGTGGCGCAGCGGTAGAGTTGCTGCCTTGCAAAGCACATTTGAAGAACAGAGCCCAAATATTTCATTTGGGCAGCTTACAACCCAGTGGTATGAATATTGATCTCCCTAACTTCAAATAACGCTTGCTTTCCCCCTCTCTCCATCCCTACCCAATCCTAGATCTCTGGCCAGTCTGACTGTCCTTCTGATTATATTTTACATTGCATGCCTCGTCGTCACCTTCCCCTGGCTATCAATGATCTAGTCTACATTTTCCTTGAGCTTCGTCCATTTTGACCTCTAGTTTTCACACCTTACTCTTCTGTGATGGTCTGGGAAGGGTCTGCGTCCACAATTCTTTGCAAGATTTTTCTTGCGGTATCTATCTTCAACGGATGGCGTGATGGTCTGTTCCACAATTCTTTGCAATTTCTTGCGGTCTTGGATGGAGCTGTTCCAAAACCGTGTTGTGAAACATCGCAATAAAATGCTTTCCACAACGCATCCGTAATTTACAGATTCCAATTAACCTACAAACCCGTGCATCTTTGGAATGTGGGAGGAAACCAGAGCACCCGGAGAAAACACACGTGGTCACAGGATGAATGTACAAACTCCATATAGAGGCATATGTTTTGGCTCATATAGAAGAATGAGGGGGGACCTAATTGAAACATACAGAATAGTGAAAGGCTTGAATAGAGTGGATGTGGAGAGAATGTTATCACTAGTAGGAGAGTCTAGGACTAGAGGTCGTTCTTTAGGAAATGTTGTGGAGGCCAAGTCAGTGGATATTTTTGAGGCAGAAATAAATAGATTATTGATTAGTACAGGTGTCAGAGGTTATGGGGAGATGGAGAATGGGGTTGGGAGAGATAGATCAGCCATGATTGAATGGCGGAATAGACTTGATGGACCAAATGGCCTAATTCTGCCCCTATTAAATATGACCTTATGTTACCTGTACATGGAGCATGAGGTCAGTTTTTGTTTGATCGTGCCGTGGTGAAGTAATAAGTAATGTGCTGTTAAATAGAAGAATTTACTGTTAACAGTATCAATTGTAAATGAGCTATGGCGAAGTGTAGCTAAGGAATGATTTAAAACAATTTATACTTTATGTCTTTAAAGCTAGGAAACTATTTTGTACAAGGACATTGCTCTGTTATTACAGTTTTAGAGTTATACAGCATGGAAACAGACCCGAAATAGTAACTTTCAGTTTCCTGGCCACACTTCGCACACCCTTCGACTCTTTAGTAACTTTCAGTTTCCAGACCCTCATTTCCTCATCTTTACTATAGACATTCAGTCATCAGCAACTCTATCCCCCACCAGAAAGGCCTGAAGGCCCTTCCGTTTCTATCATGACCGCAGAACCAGCCAATATTCCTCCACCAACAATCTCCTCCTCACCATTAACAACTCCTTCGACTCCTCCCATTTCCTCCAGGCTAAAGGCGTAGCTGTGGGCCCCAGCTGTGCCTGCCTCTTTGTAGGGTATGTCGAACAATCCCTGTTCCAGATGTACACTGGCCCTATCCCTGAACTCCATCCCTGTTACATTGACGACTGCATAGGTGCCACCACCTGCACCCATGCAGAACTCATGGACAGTATTAACTTCACCACCATCTTCTAGCCATCTTCCCAATTCATCTGGACCATCTCAGATGCCTCCCTCCCTTTTCGTCATCTCACCGTCTCCATCGCAGGATGTAGACTATCAACTGATGTTTATTACAAACCCACTGACTCCCACAACTATCTCAACTACACTTACATAGAAAATAGGTACAGGAGGAGGCCATTCGGCCCTTTGAGCCAGCACCACCACTTCTTCCCACCCTGCTTCCTGCAAAGATGTTATCCCCTACTCCCAATTCCTCTGTCTACGCCGCATCTGCGCCCAAGATGAGGTGTTCCAAACCTGGACATCCGACATGTCCTCATTCTTTAGAGAATGTGGGTTATAGATGAGGCCCTCACTCATGTCTCCTCGGTACCCCGCAGCTCTGCCCTTACTCCCCCTCCCCATAGTCGCTACAGAGACAGAGTCCCCCTAGTCCTTACCTTCCACCCCATCAGCTGTCACAAACAACACATCATTCTCCAACATTTTCGCCACCTTCAACGGGATCCCACCACTAGCCACATTTTCCCATCTCCACCCCTTTCCGATTTTCGCAGAGACCGTTCCCTCTGCAACTCTCTGGTCAACTCGTCCCTTCCCATCCAAACCACCCCCACCCCAGGTACTTTCCCCTGCAACCGCATGTTATGCAACTGTCCCTATACCTCCCCCCTCAACTCAATCCAACGACCCCGACAGTCTTTTCAGGTGATGCAGAGGTTCACTTGCACCTCTGCCAACCTCATTTACTGTGTCTGCTGTTCAAGGTGTGGACATCTATATATCGGCGAGACCATGCGCATGCTCAGCGATCCTTTCGCCGAATACTTACGCTCAGTCTACCTTGGCCAACGCGATATCCCGGTTGCCAAACGTTTAAACTCCCCCTCCCATTCCCACACAGGCTTTTCTGTCCTCGGTCTCCTGCATTGTCAGAGTGAGGCCAAGCGCAAATTGGAGGAACAGCACCTCATATTTTGCTGGACAGCGTACAGCCCAGTGGTATGAATGTTGACTTCATTCATTGCAAAGAACTCCTGCATTCCCTCCACACCACATTGTGGAATTCTCTGCTTCAGAGGGCGATGGTGGCCGGTTCTCTGGATGCTTTCAAGAGAGAGTTAGATAGAGCACTTAAAGATAGCAGAGGCAAAGGATATGGGGAAAAAGCAGGAACGGGGGGGGAGGGGGCGCTGATTGTGGATGATCACATTGAATGGCGGTGCTGGCTCGAAGGGCCAAATGGCCTACTCCTGCACCTATTGTCTATTGTCTATTGACCCACTGAGTTACTCCAGCGTTTTGTTTCTACCTATGGAATATCTTTGGTCTAACTTGCCTATGCAAACCAAGATGCCCCATCAACATTAGCCCAACCTGCATGTGTTTGGCCCATAATCATAATTACCCAATGGTATGAACATTGAATTCTCCAATGTTAAATAAGCCCTCACTACCCCCCCCCCCCCCCCCCCCCCCCCCCCCCCCCCCCAACTCCCCACAACCCCCCACCCTCACGTTTCCCTATGTCCTTCCCTCCCCTGGGCCTCACTTGGACTCTATTGTGGACCCTATTTCTCCCCTCCGCTCACCCCCTCACATCTTCCTATCTTATCTCTGGCCTTTGCTTCAACCACCTATTATCTGCCATGTTCTGTCCAACTCCACAATAATGAGTCTGAAGAAAGGTCCCGACCCAAAACATCGCCTATCCATATTCTCCAGAGATACTGCCTGAGGTGCTGAGTTACTCCAGCACCTTGTGTCCTCTTGTGTATTAACCAGCATCTGTAGTTCCTTGTTTCTCCATTCAGACCTGTTCTAAACCAATCCTGGCATATTTCTTCAACTCTTTCTCCTCTACACCGATGACTGCAACAGTCACTGCGTTCCCAGTTCCGATGCACAATGTGGAACGAAATGTGGACCGTCCCCATTGCTCAACCTGCTGAGCTTAATGTTTGCTTCAGTAGGGTTCTCAACTAGTAGCTGCTTCTCTGTCCAAATACCAGACAGATGCCATTCATGTAGTGGCAGTGACCATAAAGAACACTAGACTCCTATTGTAAGGTACTGGAATAACACTGTAGACACATGGAACTGCAGATGCTTGAGAAAACACTAAAGTGCTGGAGTTAACTTAGCGGGTCAGGCAGGATCTGTGGAGGGAATATATAGGGTTTTCCAGCTTTCTCCCCCTCCTATATCAGGATCCCGACCTGAAACATCATCTCTCTATTCTCTCCACTCACGTGGCCTGACCTGCTGAGTTACTCCAGCAGTTTGTGTCTAACTCCTACGATACAATACGATATGATACGATACGACCCGATATAAATGTATTCATTCCAGGAGGGAAATTGATCTGCCATAAAAAACACAAAAACATAAAATACATGAAACATGAAATTAAAGAGACGAGTGGAAAGGATTGGGACTGTGCAAAGATTGAGAGGGGGGAGCCACAGGGAAGAAGGATCTCCTGTGGCATTCTGTCCTGCATCTTAGTGGAACCAGCCTGTTGCTGAAGGTGCTCCTCAGGTTGACCAGTGTGGCATGTTTTCAAAGTTAAGTTGATCCATCCAATTTTATTTCCATTGAATTAATTGAAACTGCAGCATTGCATCCTTTCTGGCTGATTGTGCTTTATTTATTGCATCTCGTCATAGAGTCAGAGTCATATGGCACAGAAGCAGGCCCTTCATACCAAGTTGCCCCATTTAAGTCAGTTCCACTGACCCAGGTTTGGCCCATGTCCCTCCAGACCTATCCTACCCATCCACCTCATGAAACTGAAAGTGCCTACTGTAAAGGTAAAGCTGTATTTGAAGTAGCCTGTCTGTTAAGTTGGCCAGAGCCAAAACCTTTATCTGCCTGTCCAGAAACATTCTCCACATATGGATGACCTTTGACGGCTAATTGCTTCTTTTCAGTTTAGTTCAGCCCACCGAGTCATAAGGTCATAAGTAAAATTAGACCATTCGGACCATCAATTCTACTCCACCATTCAATCATGGCTGATTTATCTCTCCCTCCTAACCCCATTCTCCTGCCTTCGCCCCATAACATCTGACACCTGTACTAATCAAGAATCTATCTTTCTCTGCATTAAAAATATCCACTGACTTGGCCTCCACAGCCTTCCACAGATTCACCACCCTCCACTCCACCAGTGATCCATGCACACTAGGGAAAAAATTACATTTATACCAAGCCAATTAACCTACAAATCTGTACATCTTTTTAGTAGTTTGTAATAACTCTTTGTTGACTTCCCATGGAGATCTTGGTAAAAGCCCACTTGTCACAGGGAGAACATACCAACTCCGTACAGACAGCACCCGTAGTCGAGATCGTACCCGGATCTCTGGCGTTGTAAGGCAGCAACACTACTGCTGCGCCACCATGCCACCTTGGTTAATAACATTTCTATTTTAGTGCATGAAATTAATTATCTCTTTGCTTTTATCTCTGGGGTTACAAAGAGTCAAAAGAAAGCTGCAGGAAACATCTGGTTTCTTTTCCTTTTATTTTTCATTATTTTTAGCATTCCTTTCGTGTAAATTAATATGAAAACTGAACAAGAAACCTGCAGTTTCCAATAATCTGAAACAAAAAATGAAAATACTGAGAAGTCTCAGCAGGTCGGGCAGCGTCTATGGGAGGGGAAATAATGAATGTTTCGGGTCTGTGACCTGAAGTAAACACACCAGGTCCTTTTGAACTGTTCCCCACCATCTCCCATCCATTCCCCTCTCTCCCCAATAACATATTACTAGCTATAGAATCAAGGAATTGCAGATGCTGGTTTAGACCAAAGAGAGACACAAGGTGTTGGGAGTAACTCAGTGGATCAGGCAGCATCTCTGGAGAAAAAGATAGGTGACGTTTTGGATTGGGACCCGACCCGAAATGTCACCCATCCATTTTCTCCAAAGATTACTAGCTGTTGAATTCACCAAGTCACTGGTGGCCCGGTGACACAGCGGTAAATTTACTGCCTCACAGGACCAGAGGCCCGGGTTCAATCCTGACCACGGGTGCTATCCTCCCCGTGACCTGCGTGGGTTTTCTCTGAGATCTTCGGTTTCTTCCCACATTGCAAGGACGAACAGGTTTGTAGGTTAATTGGCTTGGTGTAAAATGTAAAATTGTCCCTCGTGTGTGTGCGGGCATCGCTGGTCGTCGCAGACTCAGTGGGCCGAAGGGCCTGTTTCCGTGCTGTATCTCTAAACTAAACTAAAAAAACAAAGGAAATCCAACAGCTGGGTAAGTCTGTAGTGGAAAAGTTTGCATAAGTAATGGACAGTTGGCAACTTATGATGACTAAAAGATGCAAATTTCCTGTAAATTCTGCTGCAACGTGAATAATGGAAGGAGAAAAAACATCACCTGTCAAAGAAAAATACCTTTACAGAATGCAAAACAACAAGCAGTGGAACCCATCCACCCTTCACACGCCCAGACTTGCAATGTGTCTTCGGGACTTTATTACTACTTTCATAAACAAATCAAGATCGCCATATCTTGTTCCAATCTGCCGTGTTCTATTTTGGTTAAGACTGGAGATAAGGTCATAAGTCACAAGAGAAAATGATGCTTAGCAGAAAGAAGAAAAGCTTGTTTTTCAACGCCTCCGGCCATCCTAATGCACTCTACAAAGAATTGGGATTAAGTGCTTTGTTTTTGAACTGTGGTGGTTTAAAGGGTAACTTGCTGGCACTACCATGACAATTTGCTTGCCTACAATTACTGGAGGTAGTGAGACTGATTCTATGCAAACCTGCTCCCTGGAAGCAGAGCTGCAGCTTTGCTTAGAGCCAGCCCCAAACGCTGGGGAAATTCCCTCGGTTGTCCCTGGCTAGATACTCAACAGGAAGTAAAATAACATTGTAATGCAGAGAGCTGAAGGAGACGAGAACATGAAGCAGCGGAAATAAGGGCAAAGCGGAATTCTTCACTACTTGCATGTTGGCCCAAAGATCTCCTCACGTGGTGAGCAGTTGGTCACAGGGATAAGAAGCATAATGTTTTTTGGGCGGCACAGTGGCGTAGTGCTAGAGCTGTTGCCTTACAGCGCCAGACACTCGGGTTTGATCCTGACTATGGGTGCTATCTGTACGCAGTTTGTACGATCTCCCCGTGACCTGCGTGGGTTTTCTCCGGGTGCTCCATTTCTCCCCACTTTCCAAAAGACTAGCAAATGTGTAGGTTAAATGTGTAGGAACTGCAAATGCTGGTTTACACCGAAGATTGACACAAAAAATCTGGCTGCACCTGTGGAGGAAAGGAGTGGGTGACGACTTGGGTTGAAACCCATTTTATGTTAATTGTCCCGAGTGTGCAGGATAGAACACTGCCGCTGCTGTGATGCTTGAGTTATGCAATGTTTCTGTAAGAGGAAGTATGCTATTGAGCATGTTGCCTAGCCAACATATCAATCAAATATCTGGAGTGGATATACTGTAAAACCATCGGGACTTCTCTTCCTTCAATCCGGACATTGCGAGCAAACATAGCTTGTCCAAGGCCAACAGCATTATAAAAGACCCCGCACACATCTCCATCATGCTTCACTCTGCTGCCCTCGGGCAAAAGGTATCACAGTATAACATAGAAACATAGAAACATCGAAAATATGTGCAGGAGGAGGCCATCCAGCCCTTCGAGACAGCATTGTGATCATGGCTGATCGCCCCCCATCAATAGCCCGTGCCTGCCTTCTCCCCATATCCCTTGACTCCACTACCCCCAGAGCTCTATCTAACTCTCTCTTAAATCCATCCAGTGACTTGGCCTCCACTGCCCTCTGTGGCAGGGAATTCCATAAATTCACAACTCTCCGGGTGAAAAAGTTTTTTTGCACCTCAGTCTTAAATGACCTCCCCTTTATTCTAAGACTGTGGCCCCTGGTTCTGGACACGCCCAACATTGGGAACATTTTTCCTGCATCTAGCTTGCCCAGTCCTTTTATAATTTTATATGTTTCTACAAGATCCCCCCTTATCCTTCTAAACTCTGGTGAATACAAGCCTAGTCTTTTCAATCTTTCCTCATATGACAGTCCCGCCATCCCAGGGATCAATCTCATGAACCTACGCTGCACTGCCTCAATCACAAGGATGTCCTTCCTCAAATTAGGAGACCAAAACTGTACACAATACTCCAGATGTGGTCTCACCAGAGCCCTATACAACTGCAGAAGAACCTCTTTACTCCTGTACTGAAATCCTCTTGTTATGAAGGCCAGCATTGCATTAGCTTTCTTCATAAGGAGCAGAATGGCCATGTTTTGCAACAGCTTCTTCCCCCGAGCCATCACTCTTGAATTCCATGTAATGTGCCACCACTATTATCTATTTATCTATTTAATCTTTTTATCTATTTTATCTTTATATCCATTTTATCCTTTAGTTGTTTTATGTTGCACGGTGAGCCAGATGCAACAGAATTTTGTTCATACTTGCATTTGTTGGTGTATTTTTGAATGACAATAAAGTCTTTGATTGATAGTAATCTGTGAAATGTGGCCTGCGTGTTGTAGTCATGGTAAATATATTAGGGTGTGGTGATGCATAGGAAAGTTTGCTAGAACTCATGATAAGTAGTGATTATCGGCAAAGTTAAACTTAGGTGCATAGACAATAGACAATAGACAATAGGTGCAGGAGTAGGTCATTCGCCCTTCGAGCCAGCACCGTCATTCAATGTGATCATGGCTGATCATCCCCAATCAGTACCCCGTTCCTGCCTTCTCCCCATATCCCCTAACTCCACTATTTTTAAGAGCCCTATCTAGCTCTCTCTTCAAAGTATCCAGGGAACCGGCCTCCACAACCCTCTGAGGCAGAGAATTCCACAGACTCACCACTCTCTGTGAGAAAAAGTGTTTCCTCGTCTCCGGTCTAAATGGCGCACCCCTTATTCTTAAACTGTGGCCCCTGGTTTTGGACTCCCTCAACATCAGGAACATGTTTCCTCCTTCTAGCATGTCCAAACCCTTAACAATCTTATATGTTTCAATAAGATCACCTCTCATCCTTCTAAACTCCAGAGTGTACAAGCCCAGCTGCTCCATTCTCTCAGCATATGACAGTCTTGCCATCCCGGGAATTAACCTTGTAAACCTATGCTGCACTCCCTCAATAGCAAGAATGTCCTTCCTCAAATTAGGGGACCAAAACTGCACACAATACTCCTGGTGCGGTCTCACTAGGGCCCTGTACAACTGCTGAAGGATCTCTTTGCTCCTATATTCGACTCCTCTTGTTAAAAAGGCCAACATGCCATTCACTTTCTTCACTGCCTACTGTACCTGCTTGCTTATTTTCATAGACTGATGACAAGGACCCCCAGATCCCGTTGTACTTCCCCTTTTCCCAACTTGATGCCATTTGGATAGTAATCTGCCTTCCTGTTTTTGCTACCAAAGTGGATAACCTCACATTTATCCACATTAAACTTCATTTGCCATGCATCCACCCACTCCCCCAACCTGTCCAAGTCACCCTGCATGCCTGGAGAAATATGGAAGGGTAGTGATTGAGAAGCTGGAAGATGACTTTGAACATAGGTATGATGTTTGTACTTTGACGTAGGTTAATTGGCTTGGTGTAAATGCCACGAGTTGAGAGAGTCAAGTCAGCAGTGTTTTATTGTCATATGTCCCAGAAAGAACATTGACATTCGTACTTGCAGCAGCACAACAGAATATGTACACATAGTACACAGTAAACAGTATAATAAATGAGAGAAACGGTTCAGTGTGTGAACACACACACACACACACACACACACACACACACACACACACACACACACACACACACACACACACACACACACACACACACACACACACACACACACACACACACACACAAAAAAAAACACACACACACACACACACACACACACACACACACACAAACACACACACACACACACAACACACACACACACACACACACACACACACACACACACACACACACACACACACACACACACACACACACACACACACACACACACACACACACACAAACACACACACACACACACACACACACACACACACACACACACACACACACACACACACACACACACACACACAGCAGTATTTTACTTTGGAGTCACGTGAGTGACTACGTGAAGAAGCCCGTTAGGACGCATGCGTGTCATTGCGCTACACGCATTTGCAAACGTCAGACGCGGTGGAAGGACGTTCCCCCGCGGCGGCAATTTAAAAGCCGCTATCGCAGGTAAGATTTTACTCTGCAAACTCTACAGAGAATGGAGAAAGGGAAGAAATCAAAGAGGGCTGCAGCGAAGCTGGCCGGGGAGGACCGCGGAGCAGCGGACAGCCAGCCAAAGCAGCCGTCGGCTCTAAGATTAGGTATGTTACAAAACGTACCTGAATCGTGGCTGAGCATCTGCCCCACCCCTTGTGTGTGATTTTGGCGCTTAGAGGGGGCGGGTTTAAAACGCAATTTTTACTAGGCTGTTCCAATCGAAAATGTTCAGCCTAGTAAATCATTAACGGAAAATCGCTGAAAGACCCTGTCGCAAAAGGTATTATTAGTTTTTATGGCCTTGTATAATATTTATAGTAGTTTAAAAATCACTCTCTCACTCCGCAACCTCTCGCAGCCCCAGGGTTTTATAAAGCAAACAATTAAAGGTATGTACCTTATTTTTACATTAAATGGGGCTTGTATACAACCCTGTATATAACGTTTTCTATAGCGTGTAGTTCATTTTGGGCTCTTTATATCCCGCAGTATTTTTCTGGGCACTTGAGGGCACAAATCCAGCGCAATGTGAACGTTCTAAACCAGCGCGTTCACAGGAACCCACTAGAAAGCCGATTTAAATTGACTTTAATTTACAGCAAATGAACACTAAATTCCTTCCATTTGGCCTATAAATTGATGTAAATGAGATTTAAAAATCATGTTTTATTGTGAATTATTTGTGAATATTATTTGGACACTTAGGCTATTTAAAAATGTTAATCATTTATTAAGAAGTGGATAGATGTTTAGACTAGTAATTGAAGTTTGAAATTAGCTACAATTGGGTAACTAACTAATTATATGCTTTAATTTCAGGTCATCCAAGTAAGATTATTTTATATTTGTTTCAGAATGCTTCAATCTATGATAACTGAAAATTTCATTCAGTTCTCTTAATTTTTAAGAAGGTTATGGGCTTTTGACTGTCCACGATCACAGCTTTTTTGTTATGTCCATAGAAAATCAATAGGGAACAAAATGCTAATTTCCGAGTATGAAAATGGCCATAACTTTTTTATTACTTGAGATATGAAAGTGAATTAGGTGTCAAATTAAACTTATTGTTATGCTTTATCTGATGGGATAAATTGCAGACTTGATTTTTTAAATCTCAAAATTTTGTAACATTGCTACTAAGATCACCCGTAGTGGGATCACTTGTGCCCTGTGTAGCCGCCGCACCGGCCAAATCAACGCGGCCGGGCGGAAAGGCAAAACAAAAGACAAACAGAGTCATGGACTCGGAGGAGTCCGTCTCTGATACACCGCGGGAGACCAGCAACCAAGAGCGCTGGACCCGTATGGAACGGTGTCTGGAGCATCTACTCCAGCGTGACCGGCTTTGGGATTTGGAGTCAGGCCTCTGTGGGCCCTATATCAAACCCACAGCAGCACCTTTTCAAGGGCTGCACAATGTCTCCACCTTATCGGAGGGGAGCACCTCGAGTCAGTTCTGGGCTGACTTGGAAGAGGGGACCGCGGAAGAAAACACCAGTGTGCATGGGGTGCAGGGGAAAGAAAATTTGCTGGATATGGTGGCAAGCTTCATGCAGCCAGACCAAACAGGGGCAAACCTGGAGCCTAAGCTTGCAACAAGCATTGACTACATGTCACCGAACCAGCTACAGGAACAGGTAGCTGGATACAACAGGGAGACATTTAACACCGGGAAACTACATTTCCCTGAATGTGCCAATTGTAAACAGCTGCATCTGGAAGCACATCAGGCCACGGGCAGAAGCATGGATGTGAAGCTTCAAAAAGTCCTGAAGTCACTAACTTCAGGAATAACCGCTTTTGCCCGTACGGTGGACACCACGGCCATGTCCCAAGACCAACAGGACGCGCTGGCACTTCTATGCAACACACAGCACGAATTAAATAGCATTAGAAAAAGTGCCATACAGCCAACGCTAAATCCAAAATTCGCGGGGCTGTGTAAGTCTGGAGCCACCAAACCGTCCATTCTCCTGTTCGGAGGCAACTTGTCAAAGCAGGTAAAGGAGCTGGACGAAGAAGCCAAAACTTTGGGGTTAATTAAAGGATCAACCCACCCTGCTAAAACCCACCATAGCCTACGACATCACCCCTACGCACCCACTGGCAGAACTGGTGAAATTTCGAGGGCTCGGCACTCTAAACATGAGTCTTTTTTAGGCCATGGCCCAGGCCGACCCTCCTGGAAGATGCGGGGAACCCCAATAACACCAGCAACCAACTCAAAGAGCCAACCACCAGCACAGCAACGGAAGAACTTCAGGAAGAAGTCGTCCTGCCACTGGTAACAATGGAGGTAGGGGGTCTGGTTCCCCAAATAATATGGGAAGCATGGAGGTTGGGGGAAGACTGTATTGGTTTTTAAATGCATGGAGCATGCTAACATCCGATACTTACGTCTTAAGCAGTATCCAGGGATATGCCATAGAGTTTGTACACCAAAACAGCCCTCCAGTTCAACACAAACCAAACCGAGAATTTGTGCTCTCTGATAGGGAAAAAACAGAAGCACAAGTTGAACTGGAGCGACTTTACATAAAAGGTGTAATTCAGACAACACAACACGAACCATTAGAATTCGTGTCCAATATATTTACTAAAACCAAAAAAGATGGTGGTTGTCGCATCATCATAGATCTGACAAAATTGAATACATTTGTACAATATATTCACTTCCATATAACCATATAACCATATAACAATTACAGCACGGAAAACAGGCCATCTCGACCCTTCTAGTCCGTGCCGAACAGATAATCTCCCCTAGTCCCATATACCTGCGCTCAGACCATAACCCTCCATTCCCTTCCCATCCATATAACTGTCCAATTTATTTTTAAATGATAAAAACGAACCTGCCTCCACCACCTTCACTGGAAGCTCATTCCACACAGCTACCACTCTCTGAGTAAAGAAGTTCCCCCTCATGTTACCCCTAAACTTCAGTCCCTTCATTCTCAAGTCATGTCCCCTTGTTTGAATCTTCTCTACTCTCAGTGGGAAAAGCTTTTCCACGTCAACTCTGTCTATCCCTCTCATCATTTTAAAAACCTCTATCAAGTCCCCCCTTAACCTTCTGCGCTCCAAAGAATAAAGCCCTAACTTGTTCAACCTTTCTCTGTAACTTAGTTGCTGAAACCCAGGCAACATTCTAGTAAATCTCCTCTGTACTATCTCTATTTTGTTGACATCCTTCCTATAATTAGGCGACCAAAATTGTACACCATACTCCAGAATTGGCCTCACCAATGCCTTGTACAATTTTAACATTACATCCCAACTTCTATACTCAATGCTCTGATTTATAAAGGCCAGCACACCAAAAGCTTTCTTTACCACCCTATCTACATGAGATTCCACTTTCAGGGAACTGTGCACAGTTATTCCCAGATCCCTCTGTTCGCCTACATTCTTCAATTCCCTACCATTTACCATGTACGTCCTATTTTGATTTGTCCTGCCAAGATGTAGCACCTCACACTTATCAGCATTAAACTCCATCTGCCATCTTTCAGCCCACTCTTCCAACTGGCATAAATCTCTCTGTAGACTTTGAAACTCTACTTCATTACCCGCAACCCCACCTATCTTAGTATCATCTGCATACTTACTAATCCAATTTACCACACCATCATCCAGATCATTGATGTACATGACAAACAACAGTGGACCCAACACAGATCCCTGTGGCACCCCACTCGTCACTGGCCTCCAACCTGACAAACAACCATCCACCATTACTCTCTGGCATCTCCCATTCAGCCACTGTTGAATCCATCTTGCTACTCCACCATTAATACCCAACCATTGAACCTTCTTAACCAACCTTCCATGAGGAACCTTGTCAAAGGCCTTACTGAAGTCCATATACACAACATCCACTGCTTTACCCTCATCAATTTCCCGAGTAACATCTTCAAAAAATTCAAGAAGATTAGTTAAACATGACCTTCCAGGCACAAATCCATGTTGACTGTTCCTAATCACTTCAAAATGGAAACCTTTGTTACTGCTAAACAACTAATTTCCAAAGGGTACTTCATGGCTTGCATCGATTTAAAAGATGCATACTGTTCAGTACCCATACGAGGTGACCACAGACGTTACTTAAAATTTAACTGGATGGGAAAACTTCGGAAATATAAAGCGCTGCCAAATGGGCTAACATCAGCCCCCAGGCTGTTCACAAAAATTTTAAAACCAGCCCTAGCGTTTCTACGCAAACGCAAACATATGCTTATGGCATATTTGGATGACATACTCATTGTGGGCATAACTTTGGAATTGGCCATACTAACTGTAACAGCCACAAAATAGTTGTTTGAAAAACTGGGATTTATCATCCATCCAATTAAATCTAAACTAACACCGTCCACTACTATGGACTGCTTGGGATTCACCATTGATTCAGTTCACATGACGGTGACACTACCCAAGGGAAAGGCCAGAGAAATAATAGAGGTTTGTAGCAACCTCATTGACATCACAAATCCATCCATCAGATTGGTAGCCAAAGTAATTGGTAAAATGGTGGCTGCTTTCCCAGCCACACAATTTGGACCTTTACATTACCAAAACTTACAGAGAGCTAAAATTCAAGCTCTAAAAATCAATGCAGGTCACTTTGACAGACCTATGAGACTACCAATCCAAGCCAAAACGGAGCTAAAATGGTGGATCGATAACATCTGGCATTGTTCCAACCCTATCATTGTCAGTAACCCTTTGATGGTACTACAAACGGATGCCAGTGCACTGGGGTGGGGAGCCACCAATACCATCACCAGCTGTGGAGATAGATGGACAGTGCAGGAGGCATCCTTCTTACTGACACTGGGTATAAATTACTTGGAAATGTTGGGTGCAGTTCATGGACTTACACACCACCAGCATGTTAGATTACAAATAGACAATACCACTGTGGTAGCATACATCAACCACATGGGCGGCAACAAATCGATATTATGTGACAATCTCGCTAATTCAATTTGGCAATGGTGCATCCAGAGAAATATTTGGATATCAGCCACTTACCTACCAGGAAGACTAAATTTAGTGGCAGACACCAGGTCACGCAAATTTAATGAAAACACCGAATGGATGTTAAACAAAACAGTGTTTGCTGAAATCACAGCAAAATACGGAAAACCGGATATCGATCTTTTCGCATCCAGACTAAACAACCAGATATCTAACTATGTTTCATGGGAACCAGACCCTGGGGCAGCGGCAACAGATGCATTTTCACTGCATTGGGGGAAATGTTTATCTACGCATTCCCTCCCTTCTGCCTCATCAGCCGGGTATTAAGGAAAATACGACAAGACTGCGTCTGGTATTTTGATAGTACCCAATTGGCCTACGCAACCATGGTTCCCAGTGATGCTAAACATGGTATAAGAACCATGTATTACAATCCCACACAGACTAGATCTACTTCTACATCCCGTGACAGGGGATGACCATCCATGACATAAAAGCTTGAACCTGTTAATTTGTATAGTTTAAAGATACCACTTCTACAACTGGGACTCACGGACCGAACAGCAAACATCATCTCGGCGGCCCAAAGAGAATCGACAAAGAAACAATATCTGGTCTACATAAGGAAGTGGGAAACATACTGCCAAAAGAACAAAATTACCAACAGGAATATGAACATCCCATCGTTCATACCGTTACACGGTAGGGGCTCACCCTCTCGTAACCAAGCTCATGAGGGGAATTTTTAACACAAACCCCCTAAAACCAGGTACTCACATATATGGGATGTAACGATTGTCCTGAAAGCACTCAGGAACTGGTCACCAGCAGCTACCCTGTCCTTATATAGACTTACGTTAAAAACAGTCATATTGATGGCATTGGTCAAGGCACAGAGGGCCCAGTCACTGCAAAAACTTAGACTGGACAACATGACCTCCTCAC
Organism: Leucoraja erinaceus; assembly: GCF_028641065.1. Classification (NCBI taxonomy): domain Eukaryota; kingdom Metazoa; phylum Chordata; class Chondrichthyes; order Rajiformes; family Rajidae; genus Leucoraja; species Leucoraja erinaceus. The sequence continues at coordinate 1,919,696 of NC_073402.1, read as the reverse complement.
CAGACGATATCACGTTTCATATTTTCGAGCTGGTGAAACAAAACAGACAGGGATTGGCAGGCCTAAACATCCAATTCAGGTCATACCCTGCAGATGACCGCCTCTGTATAGTAAAACATCTATCACTATACATGGAGAAAACTAAAAACCTGAGAGGCAATGAGAAGGGACTGCTGATCAGCCATAAGAAACCTCACAAAAAAGTGACGGTCCAGACAATCTCGAGATGGCTGAAACAGGTACTGACGCAGGCTGGGGTGGATACTAATGTGTTCAAATCTCATTCCACCAGGGCCGCAGCTACATCAGCAGCAGTACGACTGGATGTGCCCATGGACCAAGTCCTCGAAGCAGAAGGATGGTCAGGGGAAAGAACTTTCCAGTTATTTTATAACAAACCAGTGAGGGAGACTGGAACATTTGCAGAAAGAATTTTAAATTCTGTAAATTAATTAAAACCCATAAATGGGGTTATATTTGTGTTAATAAATTTTTGATTTCAATAACGAATCATGTTAACACTATTCCTCCCACAGTCAAGGCAGACGTGTGCATGGACGTTTCCACGGCATGAAATCACAGAGCTTTGAAATCTTCACGTAGTCACTCACGTGACTCCGAAGTAAAATAGTAAGATTAAACGAGAACTTACCAGTTTGAAGCTTGATCTGTATTTTATGAGGAGTTACGATGAGGGATTACGTGCCCTCCGCTCCCACCCAGATCATATACTTAACTGGTACCTCTTCTCTAATCTTACTATGTTTAGTCATTACAGTTATCTGTGATCTCACACCGCTGCTTTGAAGAATGACACGCATGCGTCCTAGCGGGCTTCTTCACGTAATCCCTCATCGTAACTCCTCATAAAATACAGATCAAACTTCAAAAAACTGGTAAGTTCTTGTTTAATCTTACTGATAACAATAATAACTCCAGCCAGTTGGTCGGCACAGGTTTTGAGTTCACGGCCAGGTATACCATCAGATCCAGACACTTTCCCAGGGTTCACCCCCCGAAGGATCTTCTGACGTCGGCCTCTGTCAAGGGGCTGTCCCACTTGGGCGACCTAATCCGCGAGTTCTGGCGAGTTTGCCCTCAACTCATACTCGCAGTATGGTCGACACGAGGTTATAGGAGGTCTTCGTAACTCTCCTTCATGCTCGAGAGTAGTCCCCGTGTACTCGAGGCCTCAGCTAGGTCACGGCGTATTTTTCAACATGCTGAAAAATGCCCGTGAGTAAAAAAGGTCGCCATGGAAAAAAATCAATACTTTTTTTACTCGTAGGTTATAACCATATAACCATATAACAATTACAGCACGGAAACAGGCCATCTCGGCCCTACAAGTCCATGCCGAACAAATTTGTTTCCCCTTAGTCCCACCTGCCTGCACTCGTACCATAACCCTCCATTCCCTTCCCATCCATATGCCTATCCAATTTATTTTTAAATGATACCAATGAACCTGCCTCCACCACTTCCACTGGGAGCTCATTCCACACCGCCACCACTCTCTGCGTAAAGAAGTTCCCCCTCATATTACCCCTAAACTTCTGTCCCTTAATTCTGAAGTCATGTCCTCTTGTTTGAATCTTCCCTATTCTCAAAGGGAAAAGCTTGTCCACATCAACTCTGTCTATCCCTCTCATCATTTTAAAGACCTCTATCAGGTCCCCCCTTAACCTTCTGCGCTCCAGAGAATAAAGACCTAACTTATTCAACCTATCTCTGTAACTTAGTTGTTGAAACCCAGGCATTTTTTCCTAGTATTTCCTAGGTTTAGTCCTAGTAGGTCGTAGTAGGTCGGCATTTTAGTCGTAGGTAATCGCGGGTAGTCAAAGGTAGTCGTAGATAGTCTTCAACATAGTCGAAGGGAGGTCGAAGGGAGGTCGAAGGAGATCGAAGGAGGTCGTCTTCTCTCTCCACTATTCGTTGTCCAATTTTCCCGAAGTTAGTCGTAGCTAGTTGTAGCTAGTCGAAGCTTGTCTTCTACATAGTCGATGGAGGTCTTTAATATAACATTTTATCAAACTCTCCTAAACACTTCTAAACTCGTCAATTAGGTCGCCTAAGTGGAACAGCCCCTTAACTGTGACTGTAATTTCATCAGGGCTTATGGGGGCACGGGAAGGCACATCAGTGTCCTCCCGATCAAAGAGTGCGTAGAACGCATTGAGCTCGTAAGGGAGTGATGCCTCACTGTCGCTTGAGCTGCCTTCTGATTTTGCCTTATAGGAGGTGACGGCATTCAAGCCCTGCCACAGTTGCCGAACATCCGCCTCATCCTCCAGCTTAGAGCGGAAGTCCCTTTTGGTCTTTTTGATGGTCTTGTCAAGGTCATATCTGGACTTCTTGTACACCTCTGCATCGCCAGACCTGAATGCCCAGGATCTGGTCGGCAATCAGAAGAGTGCGGATCTCCTGGTTCATTCAAGGCTTCTGGTTAGGAAACACTCAGATGGTTTTCATGGGAACACTGTCCTCCACACATTTCCTTATGAAGTCTGTAACGACTGTGGTGTATTAATTCAGGTCTGTTGCCAAGTCCTTGATCATTGCCCAGTCTACAGACTACAAGCAGTCTTGTAGTTGTTCCTCTGCCTCCCCTGACCAGCTCAGTACAGTCCTCACTGCTAGGGGTGCTCTCTTCAGTTGCTGCCTGTATGCAGGAAGAAACAGCACAGCTGAATGGTCAGATTTCCCGGTGAGGGCAAGGGATAGAGCGATAGGTATCTCTGATGGTCATATAGCAGTCTTGTCTCAAGGCTGTTTAATCTGGTGCAGCAGGAGACGTGTTGGTCGTAGTTCGGGAGTGATTTCTTAAGGTTGGCTTTGTTGAAGTCCCCAGCTATGATGGAAAAGGCTTCGGGGCATGCCAACGGTTGTTTGTTGAATGTAAAATTGAATATAAAAATGTAAAATTGTCCCTGGTGTTTAAGATAGTGTTAACGTGCGGGGATCGCTGGTCGGTGTGGACTCAGTGGGCTGAAGGGCCTCTTTCCATGCTGTATCTCTAAATTAAATTAAATAGGTCTTAAAATCTTTGTTGCCATTACACTCATATCCTTGATGATTCATCCATGGTTTGGTCTTCGTATGTTCATAACTTGTAGTTCATAAAAATTAGGCCGTTCGGCCCATCAAGTCTACTCTGCCATTCAATCATGGCAGATCTATCTCTCCCTCCAAACCCCATTGTCCTGCTTTCTCCGCATAACAAGAGGACATGACTTCAGAATTAAGGGACAGAAGTTTAGGGGTAATATGAGGGGGAACCTCTTTACTCAGAGAGTGGTAGCAGTGTGGAATGAGCTCCCAGTGGAAGTGGTGGAGGCAGGTTCATTGGTATCATTTAAAATAAATTGGATAGGCATATGGATGAGAAGGGAATTGAGGGTTATGATATGAGTGCAGGCAGGTGGGACTAAGGGGAAAAAAAATTTGTTCGGCATGGACTTGTAGGGCCGAGATGGCCTGTTTCCGTGCTGCAATTGTTATATGGTTATATGGTTATAACCTCTGACTCGTGTACTAATCAAGCATCTATCTATCTCCACCGTAAAATAATCCATTGACTTGGCCTCCACATCTTTCTGCGGCAATGAATTCCACAGATTCACCACCCTCTGACTAAAGAAATTCCACCTCATCTCTTTTCTAAAGGTATGTCCTTTTATTCGGAGGCTATGGCCTCTGGTCTAGACTTTCCCACAAGTAGAAACCTTGAGTGGAAACATCACACTGGAAATTCATTCACCATGCACAATATCCTGGATCATAGAGGACATCGCTCTTCCTATCCACATCATTCCTTATCAACTTCAGTTCTGGGCCTGTGTTATTCCATGAATCCAACCAAACTTCCCCAATGTTTGAAATGACACTTCACAATGGCTGAAGACCAAAACATCTTCCCCATTAAGATGCATTAATTTGTAGAGTATTGGGTGTAACTTGAAGTTTTGTGTGCAATTCTGGTCGCCCCATTACAGGAAAGGGGGGAGCTTTGAAGTGGTTGCTAAAAAGGTTTACTGGTATGCTGCCTGGATTAGATGCTATCAGCTATAGGGAGAGGTTGGATCAATTTGGAAAATTTTCTCTGGGACATTGGAGGTTGAGGGGAGACTTGATAGAAGTATATAAAATGATGAGAGGAGTAGATAGGGTAGACAGTCAGAACATTGGTTTAATGGAGTTGTGCGGGGCAGGTTTTGTACACAGAGGGTGGTAGAGGCCTGGAACGCATTGCCTGGGGTGGAAGCAGATACGATAGCGCAGTTTAGAAGGCTTTTAGACAGGCACATGGACTTTGAGGGAATAGATCACATGCAAGCAGGTAAGGTGTTTAAGAAGGAACTGCAGATGCTGGAAAATCAAAGGTAGACAAAAATGCTGGGGAAACTCAGCAGGTGCAGCAGCATCTATAGAGCGAAGGAAATAGACAAAACCCTTCGGGTTTCAGCCCAAAACGTTGCTTATTTCCTTCGCTCCATAGATGCTGCTGCACCCGCTGAGTTTCACCAGCATTTTTGTCTACCTGCAAGCAGATGAGATCAGTTTAACCTGGCATCATGTTCTGGGCCGAATGGCCTATTCCTGTTCTGCACTATTCTATGTTCTATGTTCAATGTTTATCTTTATGTCTATAACCTTAATCTGCACCAGCAACCTTCAAGCAGTGGTATTGCACACTGTTGATACGTTGCAATGTAACCCGCAGCAGTTACAGGTGGCTCAGCACTTACATTGAGATAATGCAGTGAGTCACAAATGTTATTGCAGCACAGGATATCCCTCCACCAGGATTTTAGTCCCTCTTATCCCAATCTTCACTCCTTAGCAATGGGAGGAAAGAGAGAAGGAAGGCACCATTTCATGCCCGCAAAATACCGCATGGCTGATGAAATGTTTTTGAATTGCTGTCTGTGTTGCAATCCAGCAGCCAGTTTATGCGGATCAAGCTTCCACAATAGCTACAGTAGCCAGTTATTATTGTGACACTAGTTGAGAGATATTTAGACTCATAGAGTCTTACAGTGTGGAAACAGGCCTTTTGGCCCAACTTACCCACACATGTCCCGGCTACATTAGTCCCACCTGCCTGCGTTTGGCCCATATCCCTCTAAACCCGATCTTTCCATGTACCTGTCTAAATGATTCTTAAACGTTGCGACAGTGCCAGCCTCAATACCTCTGCAACTCATTCCATACACCCACCACCCTTTGTGTGAAAAAGTTACCCCTCAGGTTCCTTTTACAATTTTCCCCTTCATCTTAAACCTTTGTTCTGTTTAAACCTGGTCCTCGATTCCCCTACTCTGGGCAAGAGACTGTGCATCGACCCAATCTATTCCTCTCATGATTTTATGCACCTCTATAAGATCACCCCTCATCCTCCTGCGCTACAAGGAATAGGGACCCAGCCCACTCCTGAAAGCTTACACCCTCTAGTCCTGGCAACAACCTCATAAATCTTCACTGCTCCATTTCCAGGTTGACAACATTTCTTGGATGTTTGTTGGCCAGATAATCGCACTAAATTGTGAGGATTTTTTAATGTCTTCTTTGGGATCCAGGGCTGATGACTGGTTAATGGAGTTTAATGCAGGTTGTTGTCATTTGGTAAGTCAAACCAGGGCAAGGCCTTCACAGTGAATAGCAGGACTCTGGGGAGTATTGTCTTTTACTCAGTGTAGGGGGATCAAGAACCAGAGGTCATAGGTTTGAGGTGAGATTCTTCTTCTTATCGAGTCCACACACAAGATTAGTTGTTCAGCCAGAGCTGAACACACTTCTCGGCATCTGCATACAATGGCGTCTGTCTTGTGCCTCTTGTGCTTCTTGTGCTTGGTGGTGGAAAGATTGGTGGAAACAGGGCCACGACATGAACGCTCATTCCTTGACCCCTAATGTGAGATGGGAAAGGTTTAATAGGAAACTGAAGGGCAACTTTTTCACACAGAGCTTGGATGGTGTATGGAATGAGGTGCAAGAGGAGGTAGCTGAGGCAAATATAACAACATTGAAAAGATAGTTGGACAGATACATGCATAGGAAAGGGTTAGAGGAATGGAATATAAGTGGGCAGATGGGACTAGTGTAGATGGCACAGGCAAGTTGAGTTGTAGAAGTTGCTTCTCTGCCTTATGGGGAGAAGGCAGGAATGGGGTACTGATTGTGTACGACCAGCCATGATCACATTGAATGGCGGTGCTGGCTCGAAGGGCCGAATGGCCTACTCCTGCACCTATTGTCTATTGTCTATTGACCATGACTCTACATGAATGACACAATAGATGGTTTTGTACCTTGTTGTGAAAAATACTCTTGCATGATTAAGTAGGAAATCACTTGTTCACTGAGTAGGATTAACTAAATAGGCAACCCATTCTTTTCAGCTCCAATCATTTGGCATCTTGCCAGGGAATAAACCCTTCCAGTGTTTTATGTCCTTATCATGCATTCCCCATTTCTTTGTTTGGAATTCCATTTAGTTTTGTTGTTTTTCAATGAATAACAATGAATAACACAAAGGGCACTGAAGTGAAACCGTACTTTGTTGCCACTGACGTTACCGGCAGGCATAGGTTTAAGGTGAGAGGACAAAGATTTAATAGGAAGTGACGGGACGACGTTTCCACACAGAGGGTGAAAGGTATATGGTGGCGCAGTGGTAGGTTGCCGCCTTACGGCGCCAGACACTAGGTTTGGATCCTGACTACGGGTGCCGTCTGTACAGTGTTTGTACTTTCTCCCCGTGACCTGCGTGTGTTTTCTCCGAGATCTCCGGTTTCCTCCTGCACTCCAAAGACGTAAAGGTTCGTAGGTTAATTTGCTTGGTATAAATGTAAATTGTCCATTGGATAGTGTTAATGTGCGGTGAACATTTGTCATTGCTGACTCGGTGGGCCGAAGGTGCTGTTTCTGCGATGTATCTCTAAACTTAAAAAAAGGTTTACGGTGAGAAGGGAAAGATTTCATAGGAAACTGAGAGGCAACTTTTACACACAGAGAATGGAGGGTATATGGAGTGAGCTACCAGAGGTAATTGAGGCAGGTACCATAACACCACTTAAAAGACAATGTAAACCATACCGCAAACTGACAGCTTCAGTCAAGGAGACACCTGGAAAAAGGGAATATTTATGCAGAGGGAAAGGACGATATTTGTCAAATATTAGATTTCCTCAATATTTTAATGCTGTATCATAGCAATATAAATAGTTTATTGCACTAATTATCTCTGTGAAAATGACGTTAGGATTTTCCCCACATTCTTCCTTCTGGCGCTAAAGACGTTTCAGCCTCGGTTGGTTCTGGCCTGAGTTCAAAGCTGACAACGTAGGAACAGAGACAAAGATCAGTCGCCCTTGGAGAGCAAGCGCTCATCTGGATATATCAACATACAGCAGGCGCAGTGGTAAAGTTGCTGCCTTACAGCGTCAGAGCCCCGGGTTCCATCCAGACTACGAGTGCTGTCTGTATGGACTTTGCACGTTCTCCCCGTGACCTGTGTGGGGTTTCGCCGGCATCTCCAGTTTCCTCCCACATTCCAAAGACGTACAGGTTTGTAGGTTAATTAGCTTGGTATAAATGTAAATTGTCCCTAATGTATGTAGGGTAGTGTTGTTTTGGGTCATTACCCTTCTTCAGACTGACAATCAGCGGAGAAGGAAACGAGAGATATAGATAATGATATAGAGAGATATTGAACCAATGAATGAAAAGATATGCAATAATATATCAATGATAAAGGAAACAGGCCATTGTTAGCTGTGCGCTAGGTGAAAACATTTCTAGATCTTTCTATATCACCGTCTATATCTCTCGTTTCCCTTAACCTCAGTGTGAAGAAGGGTCTCGACCCGAAACATCACCCATTCCTTCTCTCCAGAGATGCTGCTTGTCCTGCTGAGTAACTCCAGCTTGTTGTACCTATCGTAGGAAACTAACCGCACTATTTGGAATAATGTCTTTAACAGTGTGTTGAGAGCATAGTAATTGCTTCAAATTGGACTTCAACTTGGGCTGTTCTGCTTCAAGTGGACATGTTAAACCAGACAGGGAATTATGAATTACAGCGATTGCCTGGAGCCAATACACATTAAGATTCTTGGGGAGTCAGGTTTGCCGTCTTTGGAGGATAGGACCGGCTCGGACAATCATTGAGGCTTCCTTAGAGTTGGCTCCAAAGGCATAAAGCCACACTAGCGACAGCTACAAGGATGATGGTGATATTTTATTGTCACATGTACCTGGGCACATAGGTACAGTCAGACTCTTTGTTTTGCATTCAATACAGTAAAGTCATAGTTTAGTTTAGTTTAGAGGTGTGGTGTGGTGCAGAAACAGGCCCTTCGCACCGACCAGCGACCACCCCCACACTAACACTATCCTACACATATTAGGGACAATTTACAATTTTTACCGAAGCCAATTAACATACAAGCCTGTTCGTCTTTGGAGTGTGGGAGGAAACGGAGCACCTGGGGAAAACCCACATGGTCACAGGGAGAACGTGCAAACTCCACATGGACAGCATCCGTAGTCAGAATGGAAGCCGGGTCTCTGGCATTGTAAGGCAGCAGCTCTACCTCTGCGCCACCGTGCCGTTCTATAGATAAGCACAATGGTGGATAAATACAAGCATGCAATGATTAATGAGTTACAGTAGACTTCCTGAGGCCCGACACAGAATTGCCACATTTCTGGCACCCACAAAGCTTTTAAGTTCTTAAGAGTGCAGTCTAATCCTGGCCTTAAAGGCCCGTTGTCCTGACGACACCTAACCTCTGTTCCGCCCGCTGCCATCTTGAAAATGCCTCTTTGTCCAGCACCCACTGCAGTCACTGACTTCCTACACCATCCTCTCCTGTTCCCAGTCCTTGTTTAACGTGCAAACTCCACACAGGCAGCATCAGAGGTCAGGATTGGAGCCAGGTCACTGGAAGTGTAAAGCAGAGGCTCTACTTTTGGTGCTTCTAATATATGCCCATTCATTCCTGAACTCTCCACATCAACTACATGTCAGATGTTCCTTTACCGGTAAACAGCCTCTACTAATCAAACCTTTGCAATGTCCTGTCAAATATGTTCACTATTGCCTTGCTACAATAGAGGACTTTAACTTGTGGAGCAATTTATCATTCCCCATAACTGGGCCCACAGTGCTCCCCCACTAACACCTGGAGGATGGAGGACTAGAGGACTAGCGGAGAATCGCACGTGGCGTGGGCATGGACTCGATGGGCCGAAGGGCCTGTGTCCGCGCTGTACCTCTAAAATAAACTTAACTAATGGTGGTGGTGGTGGATACAGTTGGAAGCTAACTGTGTAGAAAGGAACTGCAGATGCTGGTTTAAACCAAAGACAGACACAAGAAGCTGGAGTATCTCAGCGGGACAGGCAGCATTCTGGAGAAAGGAAATAGGTGACGTTTTGTGTCAAGACCCTTCTTCAGACTAGAGTCAGGGTAGAGGGAAACGAGAGATATAGATGGTGATGTAGAGAGATATGTGACAAATGAAACCTTGATGTAAGTTGGAAGGGACTGGACAAGTGGGGTTAGGGTGGAATCAAGGTATGTGGAGATGAGATCAGTGGGGCAGGAGCAGGGAGAATCTATGGGGCTACCAGGGCAGTCCTGATTGTGGATTTAGAGAAGGAGGTAGAAGTGGGCAGTGCGGGGAGCTGGGAGTTGGGGAACTATAAGGTTGGAGGCTGTAGAGGGGAGATCACCAGAGATGATGAGATCAGAAACAGTCTGGGAGATGATGGCCTGGTTCGTGTCCCTAGGTCATGGTCAAGGGTTTAGGTATGAGGAGGTGTCCGAGAGCTGGTGCCTGGCCCCATCACCACAGTAGAGGTCATACCGCTAGAGTATGTGCCTGAACCGCTGAGTTACGCCAGCATTTTGTCTCTTTTTTTGATATTGTTGTGTTGCCTGTTTAGTGCAGTTTCGCAATGCAACAAGGAAACAGGCCCTTCGGCCCGCTGAGTTCATGCCGACCATTGATTACCCATTCCCACTAGATGGTTCATGGAGAAGGTTAGCATCACACTGTGCGGCAATGTTGGGGCAGCTGTGGAAGGTTCAGCCTCACAACGTCAGAGACCCCGGTTTCATCCTGACCTCATGTGGAGTTTGCACGTTCTCCCCGTGACCACGGTGGTTTTCTCCGAATCCTCTGGTTTCCTCCCACATCCCAAAGACGTGACGGATAATAAGGTAAATTAGTCTCTGTAAAATTATCTCCAGTGTGTAGCGAGTGGATGAAAGTGGGTTAAAGTAGAATGAGTTTCAACGGTGATTGATGGCCTCAGTGGGAAATGCTGTATCTCTAAATTAAACTATACAGATGGAGCAGCCAGCCATAGCTCTGGCACCCTCTCATGCACATTGCTGCCAAGGTGATACTGGAATCCCGAGCTTTCAGCTGACATTTACCACCTCACGCTATCTAACTTCCTGTTGAACAGGAGAATGAAGGGGATTTCCCTGGTATTTTGGCTCCTGTGATCAACTTGGCAATCAATCTCACAGCCTCACCAGGAAGAGAGAACTCGGATTCAGTGAGATTAACATTAACAAACTTCTCAAATTGGACAATTGAGAAAAATGACAAAGCCATCAATAATACCAATGTCAGCAAGACCACGAGCAGGCTGGGCGATCGTATCGCTGAAAACCTTCGCTCAGTCCGCCTTGGCCTATGCGTTCTCCCAGTTGCCAAATAGTTTAACTCCCCTTCCCAGTCCCACATTGACCTTTTGGTCCTGGGCCTCCTTCACTGTCAGAGTGAGGCCCAACACAATTGGAGGAGCAGCACCTCATACAATGTGATGGACGCGGGGGTCTGGGTCAATCGCTGACAAGTTCCCCCCCCCCCCACGGCGACGTCATGTCTGTTATTTGACTTTTCGGCTGAGCGCCCATTCTGTGAGTTGGCTTGTAGGCCAACTGACCTTTCGGTTAGTTGGCCTTTTTGTATCTTTGTATGGTAATTCCTTAATTGGTACGTGACAATAAAATACCTTTGAAACCTTTGACCGCGCGGTTGAATCTTGTTTGTGATGTTTTAGGAGCAACAATTATGTCTTAAGAAGGAAATGCATTAGTTGTCGACAGCGCAAATTTTCAAAAGCCACGTATCAGAAATTGGAGCAGATGGATTTTAGAGGAGTTGTTGTTATAATGTTCAATAAAAGATAAGAGGCAGAGTTATTTTTCTCTGCAGAGACGCACTGAGCTTCCAGGGGTCAGTGATAGGAACAACACGTTTTTAATCTCTAAATTGCCTTGACTTATCAATGATGACATGGATGATCATTTTTTTAAATACCACTGAATGTCAGAATTGTTTATAAGATATTTTAGTAAAATCTCTTGAATGTTTTCCAGCCAGAGAGAGTATAGAGTCATAGACACGCACAGAGTGGAAACTGGCCCTTTTTTAGTTGTGGAAACTGGCCTTTTGGCACAACCTACCCACATTTTTAAGGCACAGAATTAAATATTCTTGATTAGTGAGGATGTCGGGGTTTATGGGGCGAAGTTCATAGTTCATAAGTGATTGGAGCAGAATTAGGCCTTGGTCTAAATGGTCTACTTTGCTGTTCAATCATGGCTGATCTATCTTTCTCCGCCCATTCTCCGACCATCTCCCCTTGACCCCTGACCCCCGTACTAATCAAGAATCTATCATCTTCAGCCTTAAAAATATCCTTTGATTTGGCCGCCACGGCCTTCTGTGGCAATGAATTCCACAGATTCACCACCCTTGGTTCTTGGTTTCTTGATCCTCCAAAATATTCCAAATGGAATTTAAAGTCACCCTCTGATTAAATAAATTCCTCCTCATCATCTTCCCATTGGAACATCTTTTAATTCTGAGGCTATGACCTCTGGTACTAGACTATCCCACTAATGGACACATCCTCTCAACATCCACTCTATCCAGGCCTTTCACTATTCGGTAATTTTTAATGAGGTGTCCACTCATCCTTCTAAACTCCAGTGAGTACAGGCCCAGTGCCATCAAATGCTCATCATATTAACCCACTCATTCCTGAGATCATTTTTGTAAACCTCCTCTGGACCCTCTCCAGCGCCATCACATCCATCCTCAGATATGGGGACCAAAATTGCTCACAATACTCCGAATGCGATCTGACCAGCGCCTTATAGAGTCTCAGCATTACATCCCTGTACTCTAGTCCTCCTGAAATAAATGCTAGCTTTGGGTTTGCCTTCTTTACTAGCGATTTGACTTGCAAATTAACTTCATGGGAATCCTGCAACAGCACCCCCAAATCCCTTTGCACCTCTGATTACTGGATAGAACGCGAGATAATGGGATTGAGAGGGAAAGATACATCAGCCATGATTGAATGGCCGAGTCGACCTGATGGGCAGAATGGCCTAATTCTGCTCCGATAAAATTGGTCCATTAGAGAGTCAGAGTGGACAACTATCTGCAGAGCCAAAAGAGATGGGGGAGATATTGAACAGTTTCTTTTCTTCGGTATTCACCAAGGAGAAGGATATTGAATTATGTGAGGTAAGGGAAACAAGTAGAGTAGCTATGGGAACTATGAGGATCAAAGAAGAGGAAGTACTGACACTTTTGAGAAATATAAAAGTGGATAAGCCTCCAGGTCCGGACAGGATATTCCCTAGGACATTGAGGGAAGTTAGTGTAGAAATAGCAGGGGCTATGGCAGAAATATTTCAAATGTCATTAGAAACGGGAATAGTGCCGGAGGATTGGCGTACTGCGCATGTTGTTCCATTGTTTAAAAAGGGGTCTAAGAGTAAACCTAGCAATTGTAGACCTGTTAGTTTGACGTCAGTGGTGGGCAAATTAATGGAAAGAATACTTAGAGATAATATATATAAGCATCTGGATAAACAGGGTCTGATTAGGAACAGTCAACATGGATTTGTGCCTGGAAGGTCATGTTTAACTAATCTTCTTGAATTTTTTGAAGATGTTACTCGGGAAATTGATGCGGGTAAAGCAGTGGATGTTGTGTATATGGACTTCAGTAAGGCCTTTGACAAGGTTCCTCATGGAAGGTTGGTTAAGAAGGTGCAATGGTTGGGTATTAATGGTGGAGTAGCAAGATGGATTCAACAGTGGCTGAATGGGAGATGCCAGAGAGTAATGGTGGATGGTTGTTTGTCAGGTTGGAGGCCAGTGACGAGTGGGGTGCCACAGGGATCTGTGTTGGGTCCACTGTTGTTTGTCATGTACATCAATGATCTGGATGATGGTGTGGTAAATTGGATTAGTAAGTATGCAGATGATACTAAGATAGGTGGGGTTGCGGGTAATGAAGTAGAGTTTCAAAGTCTACAGAGAGATTTATGCCAGTTGGAAGAGTGGGCTGAAAGATGGCAGATGGAGTTTAATGCTGATAAGTGTGAGGTGCTACATCTTGGCAGGACAAATCAAAATAGGACGTACATGGTAAATGGTAGGGAATTGAAGAATGTAGGTGAACAGAGGGATCTGGGAATAACTGTGCACAGTTCCCTGAAAGTGGAATCTCATGTAGATAGGGTGGTAAAGAAAGCTTTTGTTGTGCTGGCCTTTATAAATCAGAGCATTGAGTATAGAAGTTGGGATGTAATGTTAAAATTGTACAAGGCATTGGTGAGGCCAATTCTGGAGTATGGTGTACAATTTTGGTCGCCTAATTATAGGAAGGATGTCAACAAAATAGAGAGAGTACAGAGGAGATTTACTAGAATGTTGCCTGGGTTTCAGCAACTAAGTTACAGAGAAAGGTTGAACAAGTTAGGGCTTTATTCTTTGGAGCGCAGAAGGTTAAGGGGGGACTTGATAGAGGTTTTTAAAATGATGAGAGGGATAGACAGAGTTGACGTGGAAAAGCTTTTCCCACTGAGAGTAGGGAAGATTCAAACAAGGGGACATGACATGAGAATTAAGGGACTGAAGTTTAGGGGTAACATGAGGGGGAGCTTCTTTACTCAGAGAGTGGTGGCTGTGTGGAATGAGCTTCCAGTGAAGGTGGTGGAGGCAGGTTTGTTTTTATCATTTAAAAATAAATTGGATAGTTATATGGATGGGAAGGGAATGGAGGGTTATGGTCTGAGCGCAGGTATATGGGACTAGGGGAGATTATGTGTTCGGCACGGACTAGAAGGGTCGAGATGGCCTGTTTCCGTGCTGTAATTGTTATATGGTTATATGGTTATATGATAACTTATGAACTTATAAGAGTGGCAACTTGCACAGTCTGATCAGGATATTGACAACTACAGCAATAATTCGATCACAGGTGTTGTACTCTTTTTGCGATTTAACACAATAGGTGATTTCTTCAGGTGTAAGAAACATCATAAGTTTGGCCAATAGGGATTCCCTATAGAGAATCTTATTCAGAACTTCAAATTTTATTAATTGAACTGATAATATATCTTCTCTCCAAAATATTTCTTTGCAAAGCAGGCATCGTATTTCCTGCCTAGAAAATAGATTTGTTCACACTTGAACTCAACTTGTTGATGGCGTGAACTTCACAAAACAAAAATTCTGCCTCTACGATCCAATCGTACTGAAAGGCAATCTCAACAATTTGGTTTTTGGAAGCAAAAACCCACCTACAGTTATGTTTGAATGGACATTAAGGATAGGAAGTGTATGGAATTATGAGAGGCAGAGATGGGGTAGACAGTCAGAACCTTTTTCCCAGGATGGAAATGTCAAAGACTAGAGGGCATAACTTTAAGCTGAGAGGGGCAAAGTTTAAAGGTGAGTTGCGGGGTATTTTTTTTTACACATAAGGTGTTGGGTTCCTGGAACGTGCTGCCATGGGTGGTGGTGGAGGCTGAAACAACAGAGGCATTGAAGAAGTTTTTAGATGGGCACAGGGATTTGCAGGGAATGGAGGAATATGCATCATGTGAAAACAAAGAAGATTAGATTAGCTTGTCATCATGTCAGCACATACATTGTGGGCTGAAGGGCCTGATCTTTTGCGGTATTGTTCAAATGCAAATTTCAATCAACGGAAGCAGGATAAACTTGTTACCAATTGATAGATTAGAAAAACTTGACGGGTCAGGCAGCATCTCTGGAGAAAAGGAATAGGTGACGTTGCGGGTCGAGACCCTTCTTCAGACTTAGAGTTCGGGAGGGGGAAAGTAGATGTATGAAACGACTTAGAACAAAGCAGAGACTGCATTGATAACGCAGGAGAGGTGGAGCCCACAATGGTCCATTGTTGGAGGGGGACGAGGTGAAAACGAAGGAATACAAATGGTGAAATTAGCAAGAGGTCTTGGGTGGGGGAGGGATGGGAGAGAGGGCAAGCAAGGGATACTTGCACAGTCTGGTCAGGATATTGTTTGCTGCCCAAGCAAAATATGAGGTGCTGTTCCTCCAATTTGTGTGTGGCCTCACTCTGACAGTGGAGGAGGCCCAGGCCTGAAAGGTCACTATGCTCAACTATATACGTCTGCTGCATACTCCACATGCACACTCAAATGGTCAGACACCATAGAGTCATAGGGTGGCACAGCGTGGAAACAGGCCCTTCGGCCCAACCTTCCCACACCGGCCAACATGCCCCAGCTACACTAGTCCCACCTGCCTGCGTTTGGCCCATACCCCTCCAAACCTGCCCTATCCATGTACCTGTCTAACTGTCTCTTAAACATTGGGATAGTCCCAGCCTCAACTACCTCCTCTGGCAGCTTTGTATCACCGCCCAGTGTGTGAAAAGGTTACCCCATAGATTCCTTTTAAATCTTTTCCCCATCACCTTAAACCTATGTCCTCTGGTCCTCAATCGACCTCCTCTGGGCAAGAGACTGCGTGCATGTACAAGTATCCAGCCTGACTCTGCCCCCATACATCTATTATCTTGCAGCAATCAGCGCACCCCAGCCCAGGCTGCAAATTGCTCCGTGTGTTTTCAGCATGTTCTCTGTTACCTCAACCTGTTTGCAAAAATAAAACATCATTTTTAAATCGTTGTGCCTCACACCAGGCAGACAGGATCATTTCCTCTCTGTGGAAAGACAGGTATTTCACATGATGCAAGCAGAGGCGATGACTTTAGTTCCTCTTTCCCCCGCTGACTCATGCAGGATGATTTAAAATGTCTCCTCTCCCCGTAATCACAGGGCTGCACTTATCCTGCAAGGAGACAGTCTGACCACGTACCCACAGCTTGTGGCTTTACACCAATCACAGAAAATAAAATACACAACAGTACAGCACGGGAACAGGCCCTTCGGCCCACAATGTCTGTGCCGAACATGATGCCAAGTTAAACTAATCTCATCTGCCTGCACGTGATCCATATCCCTCCACTCCCTGCATATTCATGTATCTATCTAGAAGCCTTGTAAGTGCTTACACCACATGTCTCCTCAACCACCCATCACAGTAAACCCCTAATGGCTTTATCTTGCGCTGTACATTATTCATTTTATCATATATCTGTACACTGTGGATGACTCGATTGTAATCATGTATTGTTTTTCCGCTGACTGGTTGGCACGCAACAAAAGCTTTTCACTGTACCTCGGTACACGTGGCAATAAACTAAACTGAAGCAGTGCCTTCCGGACACCCACCACTCTGTGTAAAAAACTTGCCCCACACATTACCTTTAAACTTTGCTCCTCACCTGAAATCTTTCCCTCTAGTCCTTAACAATTTCATTCTTGTGAAACGGTTCTGATTGTGTAGTCAGCCTTTAGTTTAGTTTAGTTTAGTTTAGTTTAGTTTAGTTCAGTTTAGTTTATTTATAATTGTACAAGGCGTTGGTGAGACCAAATCTGGAGTATGGTGTACAATTTTGGTCGCCCAATTATAGGAAGGATGTCAACAAAATAGAGAGAGTACAGAGGAGATTTACTAGAATGTTGCCTGGGTTTCAACAACTAAGTTACAGAGAAAGGTTGAATAAGTTAGGTCTTTATTCTCTGGAGCACAGAAGGTTAAGGGGGGACTTGATAGAGGTCTTTAAAATGATGAGAGGGATAGACAGAGTTGATGTGGACAAGCTTTTCCCTTTGAGAATACGGAAGATTCAAACAAGAGGACATGACTTCAGAATTAAGGGACAGAAGTTTAGGGGTAACATGAGGGGAAACTTCTTTACTCAGAGAGTGGTGGCGGTGTGGAATGAGCTTCCAGTGGAAGTGGTGGAGGCAGGTTCATTGGTATCATTTAAAAATAAATTGGATAGGCATATGGATGAGAAGGGAATGAAGGGTTATGGTATGAGTGCAGGCAGGTGGGACTAAGGGAAAATAGTTGTTCGGCACGGACTTGTAGGGCCGAGATGGTCTGTTTCCATGCTTGAAGAAACTGGATGAGGAAATGGGGAAGTGAAAGGGGAATTAATTGGTTTACAAATGACAAAACCAACTCATAATCTCTGACAAACTCCGTTGTCACAGTAACAGTGAATATTGTGCATACCATTTTATTAGATTCTGCTTTACTGAATTAAAATTAAAATAATCTGTAAATGGAACATAGTTCTCACTGTGAACAAGGCTTCTTTAACTGGACATACCATTCACTGTGATGAAAATGGGGGTTTAACTCAGCAGTTTCAGATTATTATGGCACCTTATGGAACAAGCTACCAGATGAGGTAGGTGAGGTGGATAGTATAACAACCCTTCAAAGTCACTTGTCCAGGTACATGGATGACAAATGTTTAAAGGGGAATGGGCCAAATGCAGGCAAATGGGGCTAGCTTAGATGGGGTATCTTGGTCAGCATGGATGTTGGGCCGAAGGGCCTGTATCTGAGCTGTATGATTCTATGACTCCATAATTTTGTGACTCCCAAAAGTGAGGCCAGGAGATAGGATAGAAGATGCCAGAAGAAGGAACATGGGTGGAAGGGGATGGGGCAATTTAGCCCATATCCCTCTAGACCTATCCTATCCAAGTACCTATCTAAATGTTTTTTAAACATTGCGATAGTACCTGTCGCAACTACCTCCTCTAGCAGCTCGTTCCATACACCCATCTGTGCAAAAGAAATGCCCGTCAGGTTCCTTTGAAATCTTTCCCCCCTCACCTTCAACCTATGCTGTGTGGTTCTCCATTCCCCTACTCTGGGTTAAAGTACATGTAGCCAATCTATTCCTCTCAGGATCTGATATTCCTCTATAAGGTTGAGGTGGCATTTATACTTTCTATGTAATTGAGGGTTTAGTTTGTTGTCTGAGTCTATGTCCCTGTGACCCGCTGCAAGCAAGGTTCTTTATTGTACCTGTACCTTACTGGACCTGTAAAAGCTGGTGTAACTCATTGGGTCCGGCAGCATCTCTGGAGAAAACTGGCTCCACAGATGCTGCCTGACCCGCTGAGTTACTCCAGCATTTGTGTCTATCTTTGGTGTAAACCAGCATCTGCAGTTACTTCCTGGACAAATGACAACAAACTTGACTTGTACTTTTGTTTCAAAATGGTTATTTTTTCCTTTCTGTGTCGAACGGTTTATTTTTCAATACTTTAATCTTTGTCTAACGATGGACAATTACTCTGTTCTCTCCACCCATTCTTACCTCACTCTACAACTTAACACATTTGCTTTCCCACTTCTCCACTACTAGTGAGAGATCCATGACCTGAAACATTGTCTCTGTTTGTCTCTCCACTGTTGCAGTCTCACCTTCAGAGTGCCCTTTACGTGGTGACTATTTGCATACCTTGAGCATGCAAACAAAGAATTTCACTGTGACTTGTCACATGGGACAATAAAGTATTTATTCATACATTCATACATTCATTCATTCATCATTCCGTTCTGTTTTCTTTGTTTAATTTTGGATGTAAAATGACAGCAAATTTGCTCAATGACCAGCAGCGTTCTTTACACAAAGGAAAACTGTTGAAAATCCAGTTGAGTTTATTGTCACGTGTACAAATGCAGCAAGGTGTAGGTGCAATGATAATCTTGCTTGCAGCAGCATCACAGGCATCCAGGCTCAGACAACACACACAAACATACATTATACATAAATTACACACAATTCTACAAGACAGTGAAGAGAAAACATGCAAAAAGAGCACAGCATTAGGGCAAAAACAAATAGAAAACAAGTCTACCATGGTGGTCCAGTGTTCATAGTGTCCACACTGTCCCTTGCTGAGGTGGGATTAGTGGTGTGCTGGTTGGTTCAAGATGTCTGAAGAAGGTGCCCAACCTGAATCATTACCTATCCATAGAAAGATACAAAAAGCTGGAGTGACTCAGCAAGACAGGCAGCATCTCTGGAGAGAAGGAATGGTTCTGAAGAAGGGTCTCGACCCGAAACATCACCCATTCCTTCTCTCCAGAGGTGCTACCTGTCCCACTGAGTTACTCCAGCTTTTTGTGTCTACCTTCGATTTCAACCAGCATCTGCAGTTCCTTCCTATACACATCACGTATCCATGTTCTCCAGAGCAGCTGCCTGAAGGAAAGTTCCCAAGCCCAGGGAGCCGTGTGTTACAAGGTCAAGTGGAAATGAAACCAATGTAAGCACAATGCAGAAAAATGGAGACACAAGAGACTGCAGATGCTGGAATCCTGAGCAAAAACAGGTGGTTAGGCAGCATCCACAGAGGTGTCAACCCAAAACATCGTCTGTCCATTTCCCTCCACAGATGCTGCCTGGCCTGTTGCGTTCCTCTTGCAGTTTTTTTTTTGTTGTTGCTTAAAATGGCAAAATTCAAATCTCCAGACAGCATATTTTCAGTTCCGATGCGTCCAACTCAGTGGCATGCTCAGTTTTGATCGTAATGGTGATATCAGATGAGATATTTCCGATTGTGAGTTTGTATTGTAAGCTTGTCCATGTTGCCAGATAGATCTTAGAAGCACCTGCCTTCCTCTCTTGTGACCTACTGGTGCATTGTCACAGTTCATGTTGTCTTTTTCATTTCTTTCTTTCTATAATCCAGATGTATTTATTCAGCTTTATGACTTTATAGCTGTCTATAAAGGAGGAGGTGACAGTTACTGACATTGGAAGGATTAGTTTAGTTAAGTTTATTTTAGTTTAGTTTAGAGATCCAACGCAGAAACAGGCCTGCGATCCCTGCACACTTACATTATCCTACACACACGAGAGACAATTAAAAAAAAATTTATACCAAGCCAATTCACCCATTCATACACAATTTTGTTATCCCACTTCACGTCTACTCCCCACACACAAGGAGCATTTATTTTAAACAGAGGCCAATGAAGCTACAAACCCACACGTCTTTGTGATGTGGGAACAAATGGGAGCCACTGGAGGAAACGCACAGTGTCACACGGAGAACATGCAAGCTCCAGACAACCCCCGAGGTCAGGAGGTCAGGTGAATCTCGCTCTCTGGCACTGCTGGTAACGGAACTGCCTGAACTACTTCCTCTGGCAGCTCCTTCCATATCACCATCACCCTCTGAGTGAAAGAAGTTGCCCAATTATGTTTCCGTTAAATCTTTCCCCTCCCATCGTAAACGTACATCCTCTGGTTCTTGTTTCCCCTACTCTGGGTAAAGAACTATGCGCATCTACCCTTTCTATTCCCCTCATGATCTTATACACCTCTATTAATATATAAGATCATCTCCTGCGCTCCAAGGAGTAAAGTCCAAGCCTGTCCAACCTTTCCCTGTCGCTCAGGCCCTCGAGTCCTGGCAACATCCTTGTTGATCTTCTCTGCACTGTTGCCACCTTAATGATCCTAGCTGACATGTTTGTAGGTTCAAACTCTCCCTATAGCTCAGGCCCCATGTCCTAGTCACATCGTCGTAAATGTGAGGCATGTATAATTGCTACTGAGCCACATTAGAGTGCCAGTGGGATGAACATTGACTTAGTCCTGCTCCTCCTTCTTCAACTCATGTTCCTTTAGTCAAATACCATCTGGTCGAGTGCTTCTGCCATGATGAGCCTTTCAGCAGCATCCTAGCTTGACAGTGTCAGTCGCTTTAGCGTCAATTAGTTGGCCTCAATAGCACTTGCACAAATGTGGGAACATACAAACGATTCTGTCGAAATCCAGCTTCAATGCGTGTGAGACAAATGTTGTTGGTCTTGATCATGTTATGCAGAAAGATGCTTCATCTTTACTGCAGCCTAACTGCCAGATCTCTGTGCAGAGATAGTACAGGCAGCGAGAAATTGAGAAATCCCCTTCTGAAAACCACAATCTGTTTCAAACAAACACATCTGTTATTATGCAAAGTGCTGGAGTAGTTTAGTGAGTCACACAACATCTTGGAGGGATTGGGCTGGCAACGTTTGAAATCGGGACCTTCCTTCAGACTGATAGTAGTCTATGGGGGAGGAAGTTGGAAAGCTGGAAGGACCCAACTCGAAACATCACCCATCTATTTCCCCCACTGGACTTACTCCAGGGTTTTGCTCAAAACTCCAACATCTGCAGTTCATTGTATCTTCACATGAGATATTATGTGTTAGTTTAGTTTTGTTTAGTTCAAAGATACAGACTGGAAACCAGGCCTTTCGGCCCATCGATTCTGCACTGGCAAGCGACCTCCGCACATAAACACTCTCCTACACACACTAGGGACAATTTTTACACCGGTGGGGGCACCAGATACCGGTGGGGGCGCTGTCCTGTACGGTCACCAGATACCGGTGGGGGCGCTGTCCTGTACGGTCACCAGATACCGGTGGGGGCGCTGTTCTGTACGGTCACCAGATACCAGTGGGGGCGCTGTTCTGTACGGCTGCCAGTCCTCCAGCTGTCCGTTTCTTTCACTTCTTTTTTATTATTTTTAGTACGTTAAAGTGTGTAGTCGGGGGGTCTAATCTTTTTATGTGTGGGGGGGAAGGGGGAAACTGCTTTTCAAGTCCCTACCTGGTCGGAGAGGCTGCCTTCCTCTGAGCAGCACCTTCGACCTGTCCTCGCGGCCTACCAGCGGGTCCTGGAGCGGCGTTTCCTGAGGGGACCTGGCCAAAACCTCGGCTTTGGCAGCGGCACAGCGCTGGAGCGCTATCGCGGAGCGGGTGATGCCTTGCCTGAGTCGCCGCGCTGGAACTCCAGTTTGCTGGGACCGCCGATAAAAACATCGTGGAGCCGCGGTTCTGTGGAGCGGCCAGCTGCGGCGCTGAACTTTATATCCCGGAGCCTGGGATCTCTCGTCGAGATCGCCAGTGTGTGATCTGTGTGGAGCTCCATCCAGCGCGGTCTGTTGGCTTGTGAGGCCGCGGTCTCCGGTAGGAGGGCGGCCGTTCCTGGCACCCCAAGCCGCTGAGGGTTCTCCCGACGCCGAAGTACCATCACCCGGCGAGAACGGCCGGGAACATCGGGCCCCGTAACGGCGACTGTGGAGGCCTTAATAGGCCTGACTCTGGGTGGACAAGAGGACGGGGACTGGACTTTGTGCCTTCCCCCACAGTGGGAACCACTGTGGGGGGATGTTTTTATGTTTTAATGTTAAACTTCTTGAATGCTATGTTGTATTTTTATTAGTGCTGCAAGGACATCTGAATTTCTCCTATCTATCTATCTATCTACCTACCTACCTATCTACCTACCTACCTACCTACCTACCGTAATCAGGATCGAACCCGTGTCTCTGGCGCTGTGAAGCAGCAACTCTACCGCTGCACCATCGTTCCACCCGTTGGACTGTGATCACACATCCTGCCTCAGGGCTGCTCCGATCCCCGTCACCAGCGGACAGGCCAGGAGAAGCCAGGGGGTAGCACTACAGGCAGAGGAGTAACAGCTGTGTCCCAATGGAGGGGGAGGGGGAGGGGGAGGGGTGGGGGGAGGGCGCGGGGAGAGGGAGAGGGAAAGGGAGAGGGAGAGGGAGAGAAAGACAGAGAGGGAGAGAGACAGAGAGAGGGAGAGGGAGGGAGAGGGAGAGGGAGAGGGAGAGGGAGAGAGGAGAGAGAGAGGGAGAGAGAGAGGGAGAGAGAGAGAGAGAGAGAGGGAGAGAGGGGGGAGAGGGAGAGAGGGAGGGGGAGAGAGAGAGAGAGGGGAGAGAGGGAGAGACAGGAGGGGAGAGAGGAGGAGAGGGAGAGGGAGAGGGGGGGAGAGGGAGAGAGAGGAGAGGGAGAGAGGAGAGGGAGAGGGAGAGGAGAGGGAGGGAGAGGGAGAGGTGCCAACCTACTAACTGTGCTTCTTTTCACAGGCTTGGTGGAAGCATGGGACTGCCAGCACCTCCTCTTGAGAAGATTGAGCTGCCGGGCAAAGCCCAAGATAGCCAGCGCCTCCTCACTGACTCACGCAGACCCGCACATTCTCGTTACCATAGTTTGTCATTTGAGATCAACCCTATTGTGCGAGTCACAGAATAATGCACAGTGGCCACGGAGTTGCTGCCTTCCTGCGCCAGAGTCCCGGGTTCAATCCTGACTATGGGTGCTGTCTGTACGGAGTTTGTACGTTCTCCCTGTGAGCTGTGTGGGTTTTCTCCGAGTGCTCCGGTTTCCTCCCACATTCCAAAGACATACTGGTTCGTAGGTTAATTGGCTTGGTATTAGTGTAAATTGTCCCTAGTGTGTGTGTGTGTAGGATAGTGTGAGTGTGTGGGGATCGCTGGTCAGCATGGACTTGGTGGGCGGAAGGGCCTGTTTCCACGCCGTATCTCAAAAGTAAACTGAACACCATCTGAATGGTGTCAGTGTAGTCACTGCTGAACTGCTGGCATCCCTGACACCACTGTATATAATATGAAACATTGTTCCAGAGCAAAACAATGTGTTTTGTCACATTTACCTCATTGCGTCTCTTTCTTCCTGACCATATCACCCATTGCAAGCTGGGGCATTCTGCACAACATTCACCTGGCGGGAAACCAAACAGCCTCAGTACATCCGAGAATTCCACACACTCTTGGCCATATTGCCAATGTCTATGATGCGTTGCAGTTAATTGGCCCCTGTAAATTGCCCTCAGTATTTAGGGAGTTTGTTGTGAAAGTGGAATAACACTGTTTCATTTAGTTTAGTTTATGGTCACATGCACCAAAGTGCAGTGAAAAGCGTTTTGTTGCGTGCTAACCAGCCAGCGGAAAGACAATACATGATTACAATTGAGCCGCCCACAGTGTACAGATACATGATAAAGGGAATAACGTTTAGTGCAAGATAAAGTCTAGTAAAGTCTGATTAAAGATTAAGTCCAAGGATCTTTGATGAGGTAGATAGGAGGTCAGGACCGCTCTCTAGTTGCTGAGAGGATGAATCAGTTGCCTGATAACAGCGGGGAAGAAACTGTCCCTGAATCTGGAGGAGTGATTGTTGGCGTGGACTCGGTGGGCCGGTGGTTTATTTTCATGTTGTATCTATTAAAAAAAACAATAAAAAGTACACATGAGAAAGAATTGGAACCTGTACATCCTTCCATATTGGTCCCCTGGAATCCCAAGGTTTTTAGTTTAGGTCAGAGAAACAGCGCGGATGAGGTCCTTCAGCCCAACAATCATGAATCCTATCATACTCACTCGAGCCAATTTGTACCGAAGCCAATTAACCTACAAACCTGCACGTCTTTGGAGTGGGGGAGAAAATCCAGGGCACCTCTGAGAAAACCCACGGGGTGAACGTACAAACGTGCAAACTCCATACAGACAGCACCGGTAGTCAGGATCGAACCCAGGTCTCTGGTGTGGGTCTCTACATGCCACACGGAAACAACTGCAAAACAATTGTCAATATAGTTCAACAGTAGAATTCGACCACAAACCATGTTAGGATGATATCAGCTGGTACATGTGGTGTTCCTACTTCTTACACCTCTGTTTTTTCACCTCTGTTATTATGCATACCAAACAACAATGTTTCCTGATTGACTCGTGATGTTGCAGTTACTTTGCCAGTTTTTATTGTCTCCAGTTCAAGCTGTATTAAGGGCACACCTACTGTACACAGGCTGTTGTTTGGTTAGTCAGATAACATTTGCATGCAATAATGTCTTCTGGGAACTTTCAATTTGACTCGGACTGGAACAGCAAGTGTTTCAGGTCTTGCTGAATGTAAAAGAGCTCGATTAATGGAACTAAAATATAGGAGGCTATTCCTTACCTTGACAGACTAAAAGTGCTGGAGTAACTCAGCGGGTCAGGCAGCATCTGCGGAGAAAAAGGATGGGTGACGTTTCGGTTCAGAACCCGTTCTTCAGACTGAAAGTAGAGGCGAGCGAATTTGAGGAAAGAAAAGGCCGGAACAAATGAACAGTGGCAACAGATGACCAAGGAAAGGTGGAGCCCACAATGGTCCATTGTTGGCTGGGGAAGAGACGATAACGGGGAACTAGTCGGTCGATGAGTGTTGGGGAAGAGGAGAAGAGAGGGAACGCAGAGGTTACTTGAAATTAGAGAGATCGATGTTCACACCGCTGGGTTGTAAGCTGCTCAAGCAAAATATAAAGTGCTGTTTCTCCACTTTGTGTGTGGCCTCACTCTGACAGTGGAGGAGGCCCAGGACAGAAAGGTTACTATGTTCAACTATGCTGAATATTCCACATGCACACTCAAATGGCATTGTCAGACACCATAGGGTCATAGAGTGATACAGCGTGGAAACAGGCCCTTCGGCCCAACTTGCCCACACCGGCTAACATGTCCCAGCTACACTAGTCTCCACCTGCCCGCATTTGGTCTATGTACCTCCAAACCTGTCCTATCCATGTACCTGTCTAACTGTTTCTTTAACGTTGGGATAGTGCCTTCCTCATCTACCTCCTCTGGCAGCTTGCTCCATACACCCACCACCCCTTGTGTGAAAAAGGTCAGTATAGGGATGCGAGGGGGAGTTAAAATGTTTGGCAAGCAGGAGATCACATTGGCCACGGCAGACTGAGCATAACACAAAGAGCTGGAGTAACTCAGCAGGTCAGTCAGCGTCTGCACAAAGTGTAGTTCTAATCTTCAGTATAAACCAGTTCCTTTCTCTACAGATTCCTTACGCTGCTGTGCATTGCACGTATGAGACCATCATAAAGGATGGACTCTCTCTGCAATATCCTTTAAGATGGAACACATGCATGTTGAAAGTTATTGAGTTGCTTCTGGTTTGCAACAAACTAACAAATGATTTTTTAATATCCCAGATTCACACCAATTTGAGTTGGTTCATACAGGGGCAGTCACTGGCTAGTGGCACACACGATGATGGCCATCGGCGTACATGGATCTACCACAAAGCCCCTTTGACCCCACAAGTAAAAGGAAGATAGATAAGGACTTTACCAACTTGGCAACAAAATGGCCTTTCTATAAAACAGTGGTTCCCAACCTTTTTTAGCTCATGCCCCCCTTGGGATCTTTTAATCTTTCTGTGGCCCCCCCCTGACATTATTAGCGGGGAAAAAGTACTTCAATATTATAATACCTTCCATAAAAATATCAGTGTCTATTAATTGCACATATATTCTCTTTTACTCTATTCCACAAACATCAAAACTATTTTGTGGGTTCAATAAAACAACCATTTTTAATCATACATTAAAAATATATTTAATCTACATAGATTTAAATGTATTAGAACTGGAATTTAGGAGGCAACAGAGTGGTAGTTCTGTGGTCCCCTTCATTGAGCTGGTGGCCCCCTAAATCCCAATTTCTTTCTGTGACCCCTCTGAAATTTGCCATAGCCCCTTTGGGGCCATGTGGCCCTAGGTTGGGAATCACTGCTATAAAAGATGCAGAGTGGCTATTGTGGAAAATGAACCAAATCAAACCAGTCTGAAGAAGGTTCATGATCCAAAACGCCACCCATCCTTTTTCTCCAGTGCTGCCGTCTGACCTGCTAAGTTACTCCAACATTTTTTAACTATCTTTGATACAAACCAGCCTGTGCAGCTGTAGTAGTCTGGCGAGCTGATCTCTACTGCACAGAGACCTGGCGACAACTTTGATACATCTCCTCCTACTTATCCTTGGACCACGATCCCACAGATGAGCACCAGGCCTTAACTCACACACCATTTCTGATTGTACCACTTCCGGCTGTCTGCCTTACACGGCCTCCAACCTTATCATTCCCCAGCCCCTCATAGCCTGGTTTAATCCTCTCCCCAAAATCCATAAACAAAACTGACTGGCAGACCCATTGATTGTGCCTGCTCCTGTCCCATGGAAATTATTTCCACATATCTCAACTCCATCCTATCCCCTCTGGTCCAATCTCTCCCGACCTATATCCAAGATACCTCACATGCCCCTCGTCCCTTTAATGACGTCTGCCTTCTGAGCCCCCACTCCCTCATCTTTATGATGGACGTTCAGTCACTCTACATCCCCCACCAAGAACGCCTTAAAGCCCTCCGTTTCTTCCTCGACCGCAGAACCATCCAATTTCCCTCTCCTAACACTCTACTCTGCCTAGCGGAGCTGGTCATCACCCTCAACAACTTCTCCTTTGATTCCACCCACTTCCTCCAAGTCCAAGGCTACAGGCACCCGCATGGACCCTAGCTATGCCTGCCTCTTTGTAGGGTACGTTGCACAATCCCTGTTACAGGCATGCACTGGCCCTATCCCCGAACTCTACCTCCGCTACTTTGACGACTGCATTGGTGCTGCCTCTTGCACCCATGCAGAACTCACTGACTTCATCAACTTCACATCTAATTTCCATCCTGCACTCAAATTCACTTGGACCATCTCTGACATCTCTCTAATGTTTCTTGACCTCACCGTCTCCATCACAGAAAATAAACTCGTGACTGACATCTATTACAAACCTACTGACTCCCACAACTATCTCGACTACACTTCTTTCCACCCTGCTTCCTGCAAAGGCTCTATCCCATACTCCCAATTCCTCCATCTATGCCACATCTGCCCCCAAGATTAGGTATTCCATACCGGGACATACAACATGTCCTCATTCTTTAGGAAACTGGGGGTTCCATAGAAACATAGAAACATGGAAAATAGGTGCAGGAGTAGGTCATTCGGCCCTTCGAGCCTGCACCACCATTCAATATGATCATGGCTGATCATCCAACTCAGTATCCTGTACCTTCTTTCTCTCCATGCACCTGATCCCTTTTAACCACAAGGGCCACATCTAACTCCCTCTTAAATATAGCCAATGAACTGGCCTCAACTACATTCTGTGGCAGAGAATTCCAGAGATTCACCAATCTCTGTGTAAAAAATGTTTTTCTCATCTCAGTTCTAAAAGATTTCCCCTTTATCCTTAAACTGTGACCCCTTCCCCAACATCGGGAACAATCTTCCTGCATCTAGCCTGTCCAACCCCTTTAGAATTTTGTAAGTTTCTATAAGGTACCCCCTCAATCTTCTAAATTCTAGCGAGTACAAGCTGAGTCTATCCAATCTTTCTTCATATTAAAGTCCTGACATCCCAGGAATCAGTCTGATAAACCTTCTCTGCATTCCCTCTATGGCAAGAATGTCCTTCCTCAGATTCGGAGACCAAAACTGTACGCAATACTCCAGGTGTCGTCTCATCAAGACCCTGTACAACTGCAGTAGAACCTCACTGCTCCTATACTCAAATCCTTTTGCTATGAATGCTAACATACCATTCACTTTCTTCACTGCCTGCTGCACCTGCATGCCTACTTTCAATGACTGGTGTACCATGACACCCAGGTCTCATTCCATCTCCCCTTTTCCTAATCGGCCACCATTCTCCTGTACCATCGTAGATGAGCCCCTCACTAGGGTCTCCTCAATATCCCGCAGCTCCTCCCTTGCTCCCCGTCCCCTTAATCGCAACAGGGACAGAGTCCCGCTCGTTCTACCCTCTCATCCCATCAGCCGTCGCATACAGCATATCATCCTCCAATAGCATCCCACCACTAGCCACATTGTCTCATCTCCACCCCTTTCCGCTTTCTGCAGAGACCATTCCCTCCGCAACTCCCCAGTTAACTCGTCCTTTCCAACCCAATCCCAGGTACTTTCCCCTGCAACCGCAGGAGGCTTGGCCCTATACCTCCTCCCTCGACTCCGTCCAACAGTTTTGTCCCCAACAGTCTTTTCAGGTGAGGCAGAGGTTCATTTGCACCACATCTACTGAATCCACTTTTCCAGGTGTGTACTCTGAGACCAAACGCAGACTGGGCGATCGTTTCGCTGAACACCTTTGCTCAGTCTGCCTTAACCAACCTGATCTCCCGGTTGCCAAACACTTTAACTCCTCCTCCCATTCCCGATCTGACCTTTCTGCCCTGGGCCTCCTCCATTGTCAGAGTGAGGCCCAGGACAAATTGGAGGGACAGCACCTTATATTTGGCTTGGGTGGCTTACATAGTGGTATGAACATTGATTTCTCTAACTTCATGTAGCCCTTGCTTTCCCTCTCTCTCCATCCCCTCCCCTTCCCATTTTTTCCTGATTGCATTGTTGTCACCTTACCCTATCTAACAATGGTCTATTCTACATATTCCTTGAGCTTGATCTCTTTTGATTCCTTACACTTCCTTATCTCTGTGTTTCCCTCACCCCTGATGCTCAGTCTGAAGAAGGTCTCGACCCAAAACGTCACCTATTCCTTCTCTCCAGAGATGCTGCCTGTCCCACTGAGTTACTCCAGCATTCTGTGCCTATCTTCGGTGTAAACCAGCATCTGCAGTTCCTTCCTACACAAATCAAACTAGTGTGAATCTGGGATATTAAAAAAACAATGAGTGCAGTTTGTTGTTAGCCAGAAGGGAGTCATTAACTTCCAACCAGAACCAGAACAAACTTCACTTCCAATCAGAACATCCTTCCTTAAAGTACATTGCACAATATGTTGAACAGGTCTAATTTTCTAAATGGTCTATTTGGTTCCCACAGCTCCCTCACCTGCTGTTCAGGAATGTGATTTCATCACAATGCTGGAGTCTACATATTGTTATAGAGTCATTGAGTCATAGTAAACAGGCCCTTTGACCCAACATGTCCCTGCTGCACCAGTCCCATCTGCCCGTGTTTGGTCCATATCTCCCCAAACCTGTCCTATCCATGAACCTGTCTAACTGTTTCTTAAATGTTGGGATAGTCCCAGCCTCAACTACCTCCTCTGGTAGCCTGTTCCATATACCCACCACCCTCTGTGTGAAAAAGCTACCCCTCAGATTCCTATTAAATCTTTTCCCCTTCACCTTGAACCAATGTCCTTTGGTCCATTGTTGCGACTGGACATGTGAGACACATTGAAGGCAATTTTCATTTCTGGTTACCCCATATTAGATAGCCAACTGGCTGAGAAATATATTCCAATGCAGCTGCAAGTAAGAATTTCATTGTTCCATTTGTTGTTACCAGTGACAATTCAACACTCTTGACTCTTGACTAAGAAGACAACTTGCCTGCTCAGACTCTAATGCCACACAGGATAATTAATACACAGTTCAGTTTAGTTTTGTTTAGATTACTGTCACGTGTACCGAGGTACAGTGAAAATCTTTGTTGCATTTTAGCCAGCCAGTGGAAAGACAAAACATGATTACAATTGAGCCAATTACTGTGTATAGATAAATGATTGGGCAATAACGTTTATTGGAAGGTATAGCCAATAAAGTCCGATCAAAGATAGTCTGAGATTCACCAATGAGGTAGATAGTAGTTCAGCACGGCTCTCTGGTTGTGGTAGGATGATTCAGTTGCCTGATAAGAGCTGGGAAGAAACTGTCCCTGAATCTGGAGGTGAGCCCGCTCAGCACGCATGCGCGGCATTACGCCAGCAGTGCAACAAGCGGCTACAGCGGAAGTCAGGCGCTCCCGCTGCAATTTAAACGACGGACCGTCAGGTAAGTGAACTGAGGTCGGCTTTACTTACCAAAGAAGAGCCGTCTGATTTCTCTTTCAGAAATGTCTACACCAAAGACAAGACTCTCTAAGAAATCTGTCCCCCGTTCGGCTCCACCAGAGGAGCGTTCCATCAGGGGGGGGCAGCAACAGGCGGTAGGAACGCTAACCGACAGCTCCGCTACCCCTGACACCGTGCCGAGCCCAGCTCCGCTAGCGCCTGAGCAGCGGGCTGGAGGGAAAGCTACCAGGAAGAGCGTCCGGCCGGTGGTTTCTGACATGTCGGATGGGGACGTCTCTCCACCCAGGCGGGGGAGAGACAGCCGCCTGAGCCGCGTGGAGCGGCTCTTGGAGCAGGTGCTCCAGCGAGGTGCTGCCCAGGAGGGGCGCTCTCACAGAGGGAGGTCAAGCACTCTTGTGTCTTGTGCACTGTCCATTGTTTCCTCCTTTCCAGAGGATAGCTTTGGTGACCAGGACTGGGCTGGTCAAGAAGAGGGGACAATGGCTGAAGATCTCGGGAGTATGCAAGGGGTGCAGGAACAGGAAGAGCTGCTTGGTGTAGTGGACCGCTACGTGGCAACCCCACGTGCAGGAAGACCGTTGGAAGCCAAACTAGCGGCCAGCATCAACCACCTCTCCAACAGGGCTCTACAGGAACAGGTGGTCAATGATGCTTTGGAAACTTATACAGTGCCGGAGAACTGTGATTCCTGCAAAGTGCCAGCTGTAAACAGTCAAATCTGGGGGCACGTTGGGCCAAACATCCGACACCACGAGCTAAAACTGCAGCGGATCCTCAGGCTCCTGACGTCGGCCATCACTTCGTTTGCTCGTTCCGTGGACAACACCGAGATGACCACCACTCAACAGGATATTCTCACGCTGTTGTGCAATACGCAATTTGAGATTAACAACCTGCATAAAGACATCATAAAACCTGCCATCAATCCTAAATTTGCGGGGCTGTGCAAAACCCCAGCCTCTGAGCCAGACACACTGCTCTTTGGCAATGACCTACCTAAGCGAATGAAGGATATGGCCGAGGCCTCAAAAACTCATGGTCTCATGAAGGCAGGGCACGGGACGAGCAAACCTAGAGCACTAAACACCAAGTGGCAGCACCCCGTCGCGTCCACCAGTCGACGTCCACCATATAGGACTGGTGAAAGCTCGGGGTCCGCATTTTATCACCGTAAGACTTTTTTAGACGAGGGCCCAGAGCGGACCCCATGGAAAATGCGCCACCCCCCAACATTAATGCCACATCAGACAACACGCAAGCCTCGTGGGACCGGTGGGAACCAGAGGAAATACCCATAACCATGGAGGTAGGTGGGTCTGGTTCCTACCAGCATATAGAAAGAAGGGTACACAGAAAGAAGGGGCTTAATACTAACAGGGGGCAGATTACACCAGTTTAAAGCAGCATGGCAGTCTATCACGAGTGATCAGTATATACTCATTGGCATTAGTGGATACAAAATACAATTCATAACAGGTAAATTGATACCAGTTCAACATTTACCCCAAAGGGTATTTTCCCTCTCAGTGAAAGAAAAACGAGAGGGACAAGTTGAACTGAGACTAATTACAAAGGGTATCATTGAAAAAACAAAACATGAACCCTTGGAATTTGTATCAAATATATTCACTAAAACCAAAAAAGATGGTGGATGTCGTATCATCATTGACTTAACATCACTAAATATGTTTGTTAAGTATATACATTTCAAAATGGAAAAGTTTGTTACTGCCAAACAACTAATTTCCCAAGGATACTACATGGCAAGCATTGATCTTAAAGATGCTTACTATTCAGTACCTATTCACAAGGATCATCGCAGATACCTGAAGTTTACCTGGATGGGGCAATAATGGCAGTTTAAAGCGTTACCCAATGAGTTAACATCAGCCCCAAGATTATTCACCAAGATACTAAAACTAGCCTTGGCAATATTAAGAAGGCAAAAACATATAGTCATGGCATATCTTGATGATATCTTAATAGTAGGCAAAACCATGGAATTGACTATGTCACCTGTATCAGCTACCAAACAGTTGTTCGAAACCTTGGGATTTGTCTTACATCCAGATAAATCTAAGTTGAAGCCATCCACAACTATGGACTACTTGGGCTTCACAATTAATTCAGTCCATATGATTGTAACTTTGCCAAGAGACAAAACAGTTGCATACAATGATCAATAAATAGTCAACAAACGACTAACTATTTGACAAGTAGCAAGAGTAATTGGGAAAATGGTAGCAGCATTTCCGGCTACGAAATTTGGACCTTTGCACTATCAAAACTTACAAAGAGCAAAAGTACAGGCACTAAAACGACATGCAGGTAATTATGATAGTGTCATGAAGTTACCCACTGAAGCAATATCAGAACTACAGTGGTGGGCAGAAAATGTTTGGCATAGTTTCAGCCCTATTATCATTACTAACCCTACGCTAGTTATCCAAACAGATACCAGTGCTCAAGGCTGGGGAGCAACTAACGCCATATCCAGCACAGGTGGTAGTTGGACTAACCCTGAGTCATCATTACTACTTACACTGGGCATAAATTATCTAGAGATGTTGGGTGCCTTCTTTGGTTTAAAAGCATATGCATCAAATATGCATCACTTGCATGTTCGGTTACAAATAGATAATACTATGGTGGTGGCCTACATTAACCATATGGGCGGCATAAAATCGTTATCACGCGACAAGTTGGTTAACACAATTTGGCAATGGTGTGTCGAAAGACATATTTGGCTATCAGCAACTTACCTACCAGGTAAGCTAAATACAGAGGCAGACACCAGGTCACGCAAATTTAATGACAACATCGAATGGATGTTAAACCCCAAAATATTTGCAAAAATTGTCAAGCAATATGGCACGCCAAATATCGATTGATTTGCATCAAGGCTAAATCACCAGGTACCTATGTATGTCGCTTGGGGACCAGACCCTGAGGCAGCAGCGGTAGATGCGTTCGCGCTGGATTGGGGAAATTTCTTCTTCTATGCATTTCCTCCCTTCTGCCTCATTAGTCAGGTACTACGCACAATACAAATGGACTCTGCTTCAGGTATTATGATAGTACCCGACTGGCCTACGCAGCCATGGTACCCGATACTCCATGACATGGTTGTTGGAACTCTGATGACATTTCCCTGTGACCCAGAATTGTTACAACACCCAGTGTCTGGCATAAGCCATCCATGCCATGAAAAAAATCAAACTCCTGGGTTGCAGATTCTGAACAGACCATTGCTGGGACTGGGGTTATCGGAACAAACTGTCGACACCATGTCAGTATCCATCCGAACATCCACCAAAAAACAGTACTTGACCAATATCAAAAAATGGGAAAAGTACTGCCTAGATACAGGGACCACCTACACAACTGCATCAGTCACCAACGTACTGGAATTCCTGGCCAAACATCACTACGAAGAAGGACTCAGCTACAGTGCCATCAACACAAGTGCCCTGTCTGCCTACTTAACACTAGCACCAGGACAACAGGCCTTGGGATCTCACCCGCTGGTGGTAAAATTAATGAAAGACATTTACAATACCAACCCCCCTAGACCAAGGTACACCCATGTATGGGATGTCAGTGAAGTCCTGACTTACCTCAGGGGGTGGCCACCAGCCAGATCCCTCAGCCTGGAAGAATTGACACTCAAAACGCTCATGTTAATGGCACTTGTATCCGCACAGAGGGTCCAGTCTCCACATCGGATACGCCTGGACCACATGATTAGAGCTCCAGACCAGATCTTGTTCATGATCCAGGGACTGATCAAACAGAGCAGGCCAGGAACGCCCAGTCCAGTCATGATATTACCCACCAGAACCACGGTTATGTGTAGAGACCCACCTACTTTCTTACATAGACACAACTAACAATATTCGAGGGAGTGAAAACGCCTTGTGGGTCAGTCATAAAAAAACCTCATGGTCGGGTGACGAGCCAAACCATTTAGAGATGGCTCAAGCAGGTGCTGAAAGCTGCCAGGATTGACACTAACTTGTATAAATCTCACTCCCCAGGGCAGCATCCACGTCAACGGCGGAAAGAATGAACATGCCGATGGACCACATCCTGGCTACAGCAGGATGGGAACGGAAACCACGTTCAGGACTGTTTATCATAAGATGTTGGCAAAACCTGTGTTATATGCAGAAACAATTTTACAGTCTACAAATATTTAATTTAAGCCCGGGGGAGCAAATTTCTTTTTGTTGTTATTGTTAATAAATACCGTTTTTGTTTTTCATAAAACAGATTCATTGGTTGATTACGATAACACACTTCCTCCCTCAAAGACTTTGGCAGTGATGTAACAATAACTGTTACACGGTTTGAAATCACAGAGCTTTGAAATCTTCACGGAATCACTCACGTGACTCCGAAGTAAAATAGTAAGATTAAACGAGAACTTACCAGTTTGAAGTTTGATCTGTATTTTATGAGGAGTTACGATGAGGGATTACGTGCCCTCCGCTCCCACCCTCAATAATATGGGTCAAACTGATAAACTGATGTCTCCTTGTCTTTACTATGTTTGCTTCAATAACTGTGTCTATCTGTGATTCCACACCGCTGCTTTGAAGTATGTCGCGCATGCATGCTGAGCGGGCTCTTCACGTAATCCCTCATCGTAACTCCTCATAAAATACAGATTAAACTTCAAACTGGTAAGTTCTCGTTTAATCTTACTATTTTATAACATCATTATTTATGTTTTGTGCATCAAAACCTATTGATGAAGTTTGCCAGGTTGGACTGTTCTACTGTTCTAAGATGGCGGCACTGCCTTAGCAGCTGTGGTTCGCCAGCAGTCCATCTGCTTTTTTTTCTTTTTTGTGTTGTTCTTTTGTCCTGTTTTAGTTAATTTTTGGTTTATTAGGTTGTGTACGTGTGTGGATGGGGGGGGGGAAACATGTTTTTGGTCTCTTCCTTCGGGGAGATGTGACTTCTCTTGTCATATCCCCCGTCTCTGTCTCCGCCTGCGCCAAGGCCTAATAGCAGAGCTGGCGGCCTCGGAGCTGGGGCAGCGGCAGCAGCGACCCGACCTCGGAGCGGGCAGCGGTTACGGCAGCGGCTGCGGCAGCGGCGACCCGACCTCGGAGGATTGGCCGCGGGCCCGGTGGACTCGGCCGCGGGCCCAGTGGATGACATCGTCGGGAGCTCGCAGGTCACAGGTTGGTGACCTGTTCTCCGGAGCTCCCGCGACAACAGCTGCGTCCGCTGGCCTGGAGGGTGGAAGCTTCAGCGGCTTCAATCCACCCCGGGCCGCGGAGTTGAACCGGCCCGTTCACGGAGCTTGGATTCACCCGCGGGACTGACATTACTTACCATCACCCGGCATGGTCACAACATCCGAAGCCTGGATCGCCTCGGTGCAGAGGGAGGATAAGAAGGGAAGAGACAAAGACTTAAGACTTTTGGTTTCCATCATAGTGAGGAAGTGCCTGGTGAACTCACTGTGGTGGATGTTAATTTGTGTTTATTGTGTGTTTTTGTCATTTTTTTACTATATGTAGGACTACAAGGCAACAAAATTTCGTTCAGACCGCAAGGTCTGAATGACAATAAAGGCTACAATCTTAACAATCAATCTTACTTCGATCTCAGGACGTAAGTTTACATTGCCAGTGCTCTATATAAGGGCCCCATCCCCTAGTATCAGTCTTAAAGATCTGTCCATGGCAATGGTGCTATTGTGGCAGGTATTACGTTGGGCTCAAGGTTGGGATCAAGGTCACAGTCAGGATCAGGCTTAGGCTTTCAGGTATTGGCAGCCGGACCAAAAGCTCTCTGGTGCTGAAAGATCTCCCCCTGGAGGTACCTTCTCACCATGTACTGCCACTTGGCTTTGGCCCACAATCTCATTACCCTTGTTCACATCTACGCACCTTGCCCCTTGCCCTCCTGTAGATTAGTAAATCTGAATCAGTCAGGGTCCACCCTAGTTTTAAGTTTATGCTACGTTGGGTACATTAGTCTCTCGTGTCTGTAACACTTCCATCCATTTCCTCTCTGCCCTCTTCCTATGACCAAACATGACCAATTTATGTTTGTTTCCAGGCCCATGATCTCGAGGGACTGGATCCCATGTTGCTGGAAGTGTCTGCTAATGGCTATGGACTGGTCTCCCCTTGTGATGTTGCTGAGGTGTCCTGGCAGACTGACTCTGATGCTGTTACCTGTTTCGCCCATGTATAGTAAGTTACACTCCTTTCATCTAATTACATACACTACATTCATTTGCTCACAGGTTATCCTCTGTGCTATCTGTCATCTCTTTCCTGTTGCACTGTCTCTATGTTTCTGGGTATTACCAGGTTAGTGCAGCGTGTGCAGACAGGACGTCAAAGGACGAGAAGCTGAAGCCAAGAAGCTGAAGCCAAGATGCCAAACGTACATCACGCCGAAAAGCCAAGATACCGAACGGACACGACGCCGAACGGACACAACGTCGAAAAGCCATGATGCTGAACAGACATGACGTCTCTGCGGACGGGGTTGGTCCGACACCTTGTCAGTCATCGACAAAGGTTAGCGATTGGTCCAGACCCCCGCATCCATCACATCACAGGCTGGGGGGAGACGGGAGGGTGGAAGGGAGCTTGAGCTTGCGTTTGTAAAATGGTGGCAGTGACTCCAAGCTGCTGCCATTGCCACAGAGGCAGTGATGTGATGGACGAGGCGGTCTGGACCAATCGCTGACCTTTGTCGATGACAGACAAGGTGTCGGACCAATCCTGTCCCCAGAGACTTACAAGGTACAACAATTTAACTATTTTAACGTGTAACAAGGTACAACCATTCTTGCAGCAAATATAGATTTTTTAAAGTGTTTCATACCTATTTATCATTTCGGCTTCATGTCCGTTCTGCTTCATAAATGTTTAATTCATATCCATTCGGCGTCATGTCCGTTCGGCATCTTGGCTTCGGCATCTCGTCATATGCCGTTCCGTCCGGGAATCGGGTGCAGGCCCCGCATCGCCAGCATCTGCAGTCCACTCCTACATAATCCAGGATCATGGTTGGGGTCAGGGTCGTTGGGGACAAAGGTCAGCAATTATAACAAGGCAAGAGTGAGAAGCAGTGATCAACCGACGCTGAACCATTCCAGATGAGGTCAGTATTACATAGAAACATAGAAAATAGGTGCAGGAAGAGGCCATTCGGCACTTCGAGCCAGCACCACCATTCATTGTGATCATGGCTGATCGTCCCCAATCAATAAACATGCCTGCCTTCTCCCCATATCCCTTGATTCCACTAGCCCCTAGAGCTCTATCTAACTCTCTCTTAAATCCATCCAGTGATTTGGCCTCCACTGCCCTCTGTGGCAAGGAATTCCACAAATTCACCACTCTCTGGCCAGCAGCAAAAGGAGATGGGAAGTGCCAGCTCCAGGCCATTTAAGATTGAGGTAAGAAAAAAGTTACTTTTAAGTTACTGGAGCAATGCTGAATATTGGTCGTCCACCATTGTAATTCTGATATAGCTTCAGCTGGTAATAG
The DNA here is from genome assembly GCF_028641065.1 of Leucoraja erinaceus. Lineage (NCBI taxonomy): Eukaryota > Metazoa > Chordata > Chondrichthyes > Rajiformes > Rajidae > Leucoraja > Leucoraja erinaceus. The sequence continues at coordinate 1,881,418 of NC_073402.1, read as the reverse complement.
CATAGGTTTGCTAAAATGACATAAATGGTACTTTGAGAGCTTGCTCCTTTGCACGTTATAAATTCTGATAATGCAAAGGCCCAAATTGCGCAGCTGGAAAAACAGCCTTTGTTTTTTCCAATTACACTAGCCACCTGGCGAATAGAAGGCTGTTTCATAACAACAAGGTTGTTACAGGCTTCAATTGATTATAATCTCTTGCCCTAGGGCAGCGTCACAGAAATATTAATAGAGTTAATGGTAAATCCCAAATAATTAACAACTCTAGTTGGTATCAACTTGGACTTAACTGGATGGATGAGAAACCCCAATTTCTCAAATATGAATTTCGTGGCTGAAACAGCTAATTTAGCCAATTTCAGCGTTTTCCCTATGATTAGAATATCATCCAGATAGGCCATAACAATGTGTTTTTGAGCTCTAAGCAGCCCAAGCACCGGCTTTAATAATTTGGTAAATAACCTGGGGGCTGAAGTTTACTCATTAGGCAATGCTTTAATACTGCCACAGTTGCCCCATCCAGCTAAATTTCATATATCTCAGTTGATCCCTGTGAATGGGCACTATATAGTATGCATCTTCGAGATCGATGCACGCCATAAAGAATCCTTTGTAAATCAGTTGTTCGGGAGTAACAAAGTTTTCCATTTTAAAATGTCTATACTGCACATGAGAGTTACACTGTGTTAAATCAAGGATGATCCGACATCCTCCATCTTTCGTTTGTCTAGAGAATATATTGGAGATGAATTGGGTATGTTCATGACTTGACTTCTTGATTACCCCTTTTGTGTATAATGTGTGAATTTCAGCTTGTATATCCAAACCTTCGTGTTTGGAATGAACAAATGCCCGGCTTGTTGTGTGGGTGGCAATGAGTTTGGAAGAAATTCAATTTGGAACCCTTGGATAGAAACATAGAAACATAGAAAATAGGTGCAGGAGTAGGCTAATCGGCCCTTCGAGCCTGCACTGCCATTCAATATGATCATGGCTGATCATCCAACGCAGTATCCTGTACCTGTTTTCTCTCCATACCCTTTGATCCCTTTAGCCACAAGGGCCACATTTAACTCCCCCTTAAATATAGCCAATGAACTGGCCTCAACTACATTCTGTGGCAGAGAATTCCAGAGATTCACCACTCTCTGTGTAAAAAATGTTTTTCTCATCTCAGTCCTAAAAGATTTCCCCTTTATCCTTAAACTGTGACCCCTTGTTCTGGACTTCCCCAACATCGGGAACAATCTTCCTGCATCTAGCCTGTCCAACCACTTAAGAATTTTGTAAGTTTCTATAAGACCCCCCTCAATCTTCTAAATTCTAGCGAGTACAAGCCAAGTGTATACAGTCTTTCTTCATATAAAAGGCCTGACATCCCAGAAATCAGTATGGTGAACCTTCTCTGTACTCCCTCTATGGCAAGAATGTCCTTCCTCAGATTAGGAGACCAAAACTGCACGCAATATTCCAGGAGTGCTCTCACCAAGACCCTGTACAACTGCAGTAGAACCTCCCTGCTCCTATACTCAAATCCTTTGGCTATGAATGCTAACATACCATTCGCTTTCTTCACTGCCTGCTGCACATGCATGCCTACTTTCAATGACCGATGTACCATGACACGCAGGTCACGTTGCATCTCCCCTTTTCCTAATCGGCCACCATTCATGTTATAGTTTACTTTCCTGTTTTTGCCACCAAAGGGGATAACCTCACATTTATCCACATTATACTGCATCTGCCCTACATTTGCCCACTCACTTTCCAAATGTGCCGCTATCCCATCTTTAATAACTGACTCTAGCAGTTTCCCCACTATCGATGTTAGACTAACTGGTCTGTAATTCCCCGTTTTCTCTCTCCCTCCCTTTTTAAAAAGTGGGGTTACATTAGCTACCCTCCAATCCTCAGGAACTACTCCAGAGTCTAAAGAGTTTTGAAAAATTATCACTAATGCATCCCCTATTTCTGGGGCTACTTCCTTAAGTACTCTGAGATGCAGCGTATCTGGCCCTGGGGATTTATCGGCCTTTAATCCCTTCAATTTACCTAATACCACTTCCCGGCTAACCTGGATTTCACTCATTTCCTCCATCTCATTTAACCCCGGGTCCCTTGCTATTTCCGGCAGATTAATTAGGTCTTCCTTAGTGAAAACAGAACCAAAGTAGTTATTCAATTGGTCTGCCATGTCCTTGTTCCCCATGATCAATTCACCTGTTTCTGACTGCAAGGGAGCTACATTTGTTTTAACTAATATTTTTCTCTTCACATATCTATAAAAACTTTTGCAGTCAGTTTTTATGTTCCCTGCCAGTTTTCTTTCATAATCTATTTTCCCTTTCCTAATTAAGTCCTTTGTGCTCCTCTGCTGGACTCTGAATTTTTCCCAGTCCTCCAGTAGGCTGCTTTTTCTGGCTAATTTGTATGCTTCATATTTTTTGATACTATCCCTGATTTCCCTTGTTATCCACGGATGCACTACCTTCCCTGATTTATTATTTTGCCAAACTGGGATGAACAATTGTTGGATTTCATCCATGCAGCCTTTAAATGTCTTCCATTGCATATCCTCCATCAACCCTTTAAGAATCAATTGCCAGTCTATCTTTGCCAATTCACGTCTCATACCTTCAAAGTTAACTTTCTTTAAGTTCAGAACCCTTGTTTCTGAATTAATTATGTCACTCTCCATCCTAATGAAGAACTCAACCATATTATGGTCACTCTTGCCCAAGGGGGCACACACAACAAGACTGCTAACTAACCCTTCCTCATTACTCAATACCCAGTCTAGAATAGCCTGTTCTCTCGTTGGTTCCTCAACATGTTGTATTCGAAAACTATCCCGCATACATTCCAAGAAATCCTCTTCCTCAGCACCCCTGCCAATTTGATTCACCCAATCTATATATAGATTGAAGTCACCCATTATAACAGTTTACCTTTATTGCACGCATTTCTAATTTCCTGTTTGATGCCATCCCCAACTCCACTACTACTGTTAGGTGGCCTGTACACAACACCCACCAGCGTTTTCTGCCACATAGTTTTGCAGCTCTACCCATATTGATTCCACATCCTCCAAGCTAATGTCCTTCCTTTCTATTGCGTTAATCTCCTCTCTAACCAGCAACGCTAACCCACCTCCTTTTCCTTTCCGTCTATCCCTCCTAAATATTGAATATCCCTGGATGTTCAGCTCCCAGCCTTGGTCACCCTGGAGCCATGTCTCCGTCATCCCAACTATATCATAGTCATTAATAGCTATCTGCACGTTCAACTCATCCACCTGTGCAGTTTAAACGGATCTGATGTCATACATCGCCATTTGTGCAAGAAACAAGTGTAATCTACCACCAACTTGTAACTGGTCCACACACCCCATGTTCCGGAAAGAACCAGACCCACCTACCACCATGGTTACCTGTGGTCTTATGGTGGGCCCAAAGGCCCCTGATGCGGGTTCTATTTCCGTCCTCGGGGTTTGTATGGTAGGATTGCTGGGGTGCGTGGATTGCTCATTTTCCATGAGGGCTGGCTTGGGTCTTGGCCTAAAAAGACCTCTGCCCAGAGAAATCAGCTTTCGAGCTGCCACCAGCTTCACCGAACCGTTTACTGCTGATGGAGGCGTCAGGGTGTTGGTGCCGAAACGGTGAAGGTTTGCTCATCGTTGGTGCCTTGATTAGCCCGACAGCTTTTGCTTCCCCATCCAGGTATTTTACCTGTTTGGGTAGGTCTTCCCTGAAGAGAAGATTTAGCGGCTGGACATTGTGGCCTTACGTAAGCCTGCAAATTTGGGATTTAAGGCAGGCCTGATGGTGTTCTTCCAAAAACAGTTAATTTCGAAGTGTGCATTGCACATCAACGCCAGGGCATCCTGCTGGATGTCCGATAAAGGCCCGCCATCCACAGATCTGGCAAATGACGTGGTTCCTGAGGCCAGTTATTTTAAAATTCGGTGGAGTTTCATTTCCTGGGCCTTGATACCCCCTCCAATGTATCCCCAGATAGAGCTGTTCACTACCGGCACTTTCAGGGATGCACAATTTACAGGCGTGTGGTATTTTGCAGCTGTCACCTATTCCTGTAATTGATGTGACGTGAGGTAGTTGTTGCTGGAAGCCAGCACTTCTTGCAGCGGCTAGACTGTTTGTAAGGATATCGCAAATTTTGACGCCATGGCAGGCAATTCTTGAACCTCACGCATATCATGCATTCCAGTATGTTCCATGGACATATCTCCAAATTCGGAGTCAGTCATATACTGACCCCTGACACTCCCCTCCTCAGAGTGGGAGACAATGTGCAGCCCTGAAACTGGCGCTGCCACAGGCATGAAAAGAGACCTGCGCTGATATGTCTCCGTATCACGGAGAATATTATGATGGAGCATCCTCTCCATGATGTGCTCCATCTGGGATAAATGCCCGAAGACGCTATCCATGGTTGCAGGAGGGGAATCCTCCTGGCCTGACTCGCCCGAGTCCACAGGCCTCTCAGACTTGTGTTTGGCTTTGACCCCTTTCGGGGTTGCCAAAGTGCTTTGGGCAAGCACCAAGTCTGACGTCGCTAACCGCACTGTCAGCGACTCGGACGGCGAAACCGACAGCTATTGGCCACCCGCACTCCCGCGGTTCTCCGTAGCCGGTTTCCCCATGTCCCGTCTAGATTTCGCCCTGGATTTTTCCATATCCGCAGCAAACTCTGTAAAAGGAATTTCCCCAACCAAAAAATACGATCTCAGAATAAGTTTAAAACTTACCTGCAGGGTTTAAAACTTACCGCTGGAGGAGCGACGCTCCTCCCAGCCAGTCGTGCGCCATGCGTTAGACATATTGATGCGCATGCGGGCTGGCGGGCTTCTTCACGTAGTCACTCGCGTGACTTTGAAGTAAAATACACTGAGTCAATCTAACAGGTAGACGACTGACAGCAACAGTGGCCAGTTCTGATAAAGACATCTTTCAATGTAGTTTAGTTTAGAAATACAGCAATGAATCAAGCCCTTCAAACCACCTAGTCACGCCAACCAGGGACCCTCATGCTCTAGGGTTACACAAAAAAGCTGGAGAAACTCAGTGGGTGCAGCAGCATCTATGGAGCGAAGGAAATAGGCAACGTTTCGGGCCGAAACCCTTCTTCAGACTGATCGGGGGCGGGGGTGGGTGGGGACAAGAAAGGGAAAAGGAGGAGTAGCCAGAAGGCTGGGGGATGGGAGGAGACAGCAGGGGGGGGCTGAGGAAGGGGAGGAGACAGCAAGGACTAACAAAATTGGGAGAATTCGATGTTCATGCCCCCGGGGTGCAGACTCCCCAAACGGAATATGAGGTGCTGTTCCTCCAATTTCCGGTGCTGCTCGCTGTGGCCATGGAGGAGACCCAGGACAGAGAGGTCGGAGGCGGAGTGGGAGGGGGAGTTGAAGTGCTGAGCCACCGGGAGGTCAGCTTGGTTATTGCGGACCGAGCGGAGGTGTTCGGCGAAACGATCGCCCAACCTCCGCTTGGTCTCACCGATATAGATCTGCTGACATCTAGAGCAGCGGACGCAATAGATGAGGTTGGAAGAGATGCAGGTAAACCTCTGTCGCACCTGGAACGATTGCTTGGGTCCTTGAACGGAGTCGAGGGGGGAGGTAAAGGGACAAGTGTTGCATCTCTTGCGGTTGCAAGGGAAAGTGCCCGGGGAGGGGGTGGACCGAGAGGGAAGGGAAGAATTGACAAGGGAGTTATGGAGGGAGCGGTCTTTGCGGAAGGCAGATATGGGGGGAGATGGGAAGATGTGGCGAGTAGTGGGGTTAAACCCTCATGCTCTAACTGTTTCCTACACACACTAGGGACAATCTTTACTGAAACCTTTATACCTGTACGTCTTTGGAATGTGTGAGGAAACCGGAGCAACTGGGGAAAACCCATGCAGGTCACGAGGAGAACATCCAAACTCTAAACAGACTGCACCCGTAGTCAGGATCAAACCCGGGTCTCTGGCGCTGTAAGGCAGAAATTTGTACCACATAGAAAGTGAATTATCGGAAGTTGGTGATTCAATTTCAAATGGGAAGAACACAATGTGCACCAACAAGAGATTGGATTGTTGTTCTTCCAACTTGTGTGTAGCCTGATTACAGCCTACAGGAGACCACAGGAGTGGGAGTGGAGGGGAACATAACGTGGCAGGCAACGGGAAGCTCAGGGTCACCTCTGTGCACTGAACCCATAAATTAGTGGCTTCAAAACAAGACGAGAGCATTTAAGGTGTGAAGTGAAAGATTTAATAGAAACCTGAGGAGCAGCGTTTTCACTCAGAAGATGGGAGTGTATGGAACGAGCTGCCAGATGAGGTAGTTGTTGCAGATACTAAAGCAGCATTTAAAAGACACTTGGACACATACAGATGGATAGGAAAGGTTTAGAAGGATATGGTTCAAATGCAGGTAAATGGGAGTAGCTTAGATTGAGCATCTTGGTCATCATGGACAGTGTGGACTGGAGGGTGTGTTTTCATACGGTTTCACTCCATGACCCCGACAAGAGTCATCGACAGGCTCTTTGGCTCACCAGCTCCATGCTGATCATTGTACTTACCCATACCAGTCCCATATACCTACGATTGGTCCGTAGATATCTCTACTCAGCACTCAATGTGTACAAACACAGAGCCACATCTTAAACCTGTTTAATAAGCACATCATACATTTGGTAAAAAGTGAGGAATGAATTCATAGATTAACTTGTTGATTATTCATGTCTAAGGACTGTTTAGTTTAACTGGAATGAACTAACTAATTCATCACAGAGAGTGGTGAATCTTTGGAACTCTCAGCCACAGAAGGTAGTTGAGGCCAGTTCATTGGTCATATTTAAGAGGGAGTTAGATGTGGCCCTTGTGGCTAAAGGGATCAGGGGGTATGGAGAGAAGGTAGGTACAGGATACTGAGTTGGATAATCAGCCATGATCATATTGAATGGCGGTGCAGGCTCGAAGGGCCTATTGGCCTACTCCTGCACCTAGTTTCTATGTTTCTATGTTTCTATGTAACTGAAAGATACAGCAAGGAAACAGGCCCTTTGGCCCTTTGGCCCTTTGGCCCACCGAGTCCATGCCAACCAGTGATCCCCACACATTAACACTATCCTAACACACTAGGGACAATTTACCATTATTATCCAATGAACCTACCAACCCGCACGTCTTTGCAGTGTGGGAGGAAACTGAAAATTACGGAGAAAACCCATGGAAGTCACAGGGAAAACGTGCAAACTCCGTACAGACAGCACCCCGTTGTCAGGATCAAACCCGAGTCTCTGGCACTATAAGGCAGCAACTCTACCGCTGCACCACTGTGTCGCCCACCATCTCTGAATTGAATGCAATCAATAACTGAAACTCCATAGCCCTTCAGAATAGAGAATTCCCAAAGATTCAACATACTTTGTGTGAGATGTTTCTTCTGAACTATGTCCTAAATTACCTGCCCCATACTTTGTCACAAGTGGCATTGGACTCCTAGGCTAGGGGCAACATTCTCCCCATATCTCCCCCCATTGAGCCCTCAAATGATTTGAGGAGAAGGGAGAAGGCAGGAGTGCTTCCGTTTCCTCCCACACCCCAAAGACGTGCCAGGTTAATTGGCTTTTGTAAAGATTGTAAATTGTCCCTGGTGTGTAGTCAAATGTTATTGTATGGGGATCGTACAATATCCGAGTCCGCGCCGACCAGCGATCCCTGCACATTCACACTATCCTACACACACTAGGGACAATTTTGCATACACCAAGCCAATTTACCTACATACCTGTACGTCTTTGGAGGGTGGGAGGAAACCGAAAATCTTGGAGAAAACCCACGTGGTCATTGGGAAAATGTATAAACTCTGTGCAGCCAGCACCTATAGTCAGGATCGAACCCGGTCCCTGGTACTTCAAGCGCTATAAGGCAACCTTATAGGAGTATGTTGACCATGCCCATTCAAATAACCTTATGTACATGACCATCGAGGTGAACATCGAGGGAGTAACAAAACAATGGCTGGGTGAACCCAGCGAGTCTGGCAGTATATGTGGAGGCAATGGGATTGTTATAGAGTCATAGAGACATACAGCGTGGAAACAGGCCCATCGGCCCAACTTGCCCACACCAACCAACATGTCCCATCTACACTAGTCCCACCTGCCTCCATTTGGCCCATATCCCTCGAAACCTATCCTGTTCATGTACCTGTCTAACTGCTTCTTAAATGCTGTGATAGTTCCTGCCTCACCCACCTCCTCCGGCAGCTCGTTCCGCACACCCACCAACCTTTGCGTAAGAAACGTTACCCCTCAGGTGTCTATTAAATCTTTTCCCCCCACACCTTAAACATTGTGACCTCCGGTTCTCGATTCCCCTACTCTGGACAAGAGACTCTGTGCGTTTACTCAATCTATTCCATGATGTTTCAGGTCGAGTCCTAATGCAGGGTGCGGACACAAATGTCAACCTTCCTTTTACTTCCACAGATGCTGCTGATCCATTGAGTTCCTCCAGCAACTTGTTCTTTGCTCCAGTGCCCAGCATCTGCAGTCCCTTGTGCCTTCTGCCCACCCACAAGGGGGTGTAATATTCTGGCTGCTTTTCATTGGAATATATGGGCTCACTTGTGCTTCTCGGCAGACGATAGTTAACATGGACAAACGTTTGAGCTGCCTGTTGATCTTCCCCGAGATGAAGGAAATAACTTTGATGATTAGAGCGCCTCCTCCTCCTACCTTCAGTATTTCCCCAGCTCATGGCTGATGCCTCCAACACCAGCCTGGAAACAATGTAATGAACAAAGCCAGGATCATCGTCAATGCCCCACACGGTGCGGGAGGTACCCCGTGGCAGAATGGTGGGCGGGGGAGGAGTGGGACGCCGTATCCAAGGAAGGTGATGGCTGGAGGCCTGCAGCAGCCTGGAGCTTGCCTGGATTGGGCCCCGCTCATGAGAACTGCAGCACGGACTGGACTTTGAAAATGGCGGCTAAACATGGCATGCGTTCTCAGTAGACTACTCGTGTACTCTTGCTAATCGAGGATGTGTTTGGGTATCGTAATACTGTACTGGGCAGTATAAGGTCATGGAAACATAGCAAAATAGAAAAAATAGGTGCTGGAGTAGGCCATTCAGCCCTTCAAGCCACCACCACCATTCAATATGATCATGGGTGGTCATCTAAAATCAGTACCCCGTTCCTGCTTTTCCCCATATCCCTCGATTCCTTTAGCCCTAAGAGCTAATTCTAACTCTCTTTTGAAAACATCCAGTGAATTGGCCTCCACTGCCTTCTGTGGCAGAGAATTCACAACTCTCTGGATGAAAACGTTTTTCCTCATCTCAGTCCTAAATGGCCTACCCCATATTCTTAAACTGTGATCCCTGGTTCTGGACACCTCCAACATGGGGAACATTTTTCCTGCATCTAGCCTGGCCAATCCTTCAAGAATTGCATATGTTTCTACAAGATACCCTATCATCCTTCTAAATTCCAATGAATACAAGTCCAGTCGACTCCATTCTTTCAACATATGTCAGTCCTGCCATCCCGGGAATTAACTTGGTGAACCAACGCTGCACTCCCTCAATGGCAATAATGTCTTTCCTCAAATTAGGAGACCAAAATTGCACACAACACTCCAGGTGCGGTCTCACCAGGCCCCTGTACAACTGCAGTATGACCTCCTTGCTCCTTTACTCAAATCCTCTCGCAATGAAGGCCAACATGCCATCAGCTTTCTTCACTGCCTGCTGTACATGCATGGTTACTTTCAGTGATTGATGTACAAGCACACCCAGGTCTCGTTGCACCTCACCTTTCCTAATTCAGATAATAATCTGCCTTCCTGTTCTTGCAATCAAAATGGATAACCTCACATTTATCCACATTATACTGCACCTGTCATGCATCTGCCCACTCACCCAACCTATCCGTCACCCTGCAGCCTCATAGCATCCTTATCGCAGCTCACACTGCCACCCAGCTTCGTGTCATTCACAAACTTGGAGATATCACATTTCTCTTCTAAATCGTTAATATATATTATAAATAACTGGGTGTCTCTGCACCGAGCCTTGCGTCACCCCACTAGTCACTGCCTGCCATTCTGAAAAGAACGCAGTTCTCTATCCATGTCAATACCCTACCTCCAATAACATGTGCTCTAATTTTGCACACTAATCTCTTGTGTGGGACCTTGTCAAAGGCGTTTTGAAAGTCCAGATACACCATGTTCACTGGCTCTCCCTTGTCCATTCTACTTGTTACATCCTCAAAAAATTCCAGAAGATTAGTCAAGCATGATTTCCACTTCATAAATCCAGGCTAACTGACCGATCATGTCAATGCTTACCAAAGGCGCTGCTATAACATCTTTAACAATTGACTCAAGCATCTTCCCCGCTACTGATGCAAGGCTAACTGGTCTATAATTCCCCATTTTCTCTCTCCCCTCTTTCTTAAAAAGTGGGGTTAGATTGGCTAGACTCCAGTCCACAGGAAATGATCAAGTCGAGAGAACATTGGAAAATGGTCAACAATGCATCCACGATTTCTAGGGCCACTTCGAGTACTCTGGGATGGATCTGGCCCTGGGGATTTATCTGCCTTCAGTCCTAACAGTTTATCAAATACCATTTTCTGACTAATGTGGATTCCCTTCACTTCCTCCCTCCCACTGGATCCTCGCCATAGTATTTCTGGGAGATTGTTTGTGTCTTCCTTAGTGAATACAGAACCAAAGTACTCATTTAGCTGTTCTGCGATTTCTTTGTTTCCCATTATAAATTCACCTGTCTCTGATTGTAATTTGTCTTCACTAATCTTTTCCTTTTTACATATCTAAATAAGTTTTTAGAGTCAGTTTTTATATTCCCCGCAAGCTTTCCTTCAGGCACTTTGTTGCCCCTCTTAATTAACCCCTTTGTCCTCCTCTGTTGAATTCTACATTTCTCCCAGTCCTCCGGTTTGCTGCTTCCTCTGGCCAATTTATATGCCTTCCTTGGATTTAATACTATCCTTGATTTCCCTCGTTAGCCGTGATTGAGCCACGTTCCCCGTTTTATTTTTTTGCCAGACTGGGATGAACAAGTTTTTTAGTTCATCCATGTGTAAATAGCTCGTTCTAAGTTCCCCCCCCAGTCTAGTTTCAGTCAATAAAATATTGAATCAAGCACTTGAGCAACTAAACTTTATTTTGGATAACACAACACAACTTCCTCTATACAATACCTAACCACCGGGGCTTCGATCCTTGTATCTGCGTGGCCAAGCCCTTCTAGCCTTGTGCAAGCAGAGACACTCCAAAAGGTCACGCAGTCCCAAGCATTCTTCCAGAAGATCGACATCGGACCTCGTGGGATCTACCTTTTATAGGTCACTAAACCTTGAGGGGCCGAACCACATGGGGATGGTCTCTGTACAGTCCAATAACACATATTGATTACAACAGCACCTGATAGACAGTTACCTAACCCAATAACACACTAACTAATACATTGTATTTGGAAGAAGCTTCTAGAAGGAAACTAACATAGATGAATAATGCAACGTGTGCCCTGGGATTCAGACAACCCAGACAAAGCTTAACATTTCAACCATTCAACAACTAACAAAGTAAGGCTTTGCAACATTATTTACACTATGTATATTTGGTTTGGATTGACCCAATTAGCTTCATGCATTTTACACCTTATTGTAAGACTACTGCAGATGTCCCATTCTTTCTCTGCAGCTCTTATCTAGGCCACAGACACACTGGCACCATTCAGCAGCTTGTCTCAGTTCTGCAAAGGAACATTTAACTAGCAGCACAGAAGCGCTTACTCAATTATAATACCATGGCTGCTCCAATTTAGCCAGGATTAACACATGCAGTCTTTAAATCTTTGCCATTGAATCTCCACCGTCAATCCTTTAAGTATAATTTGCCAGTCTATCCTGGCTTTGTACTGAGGCTGTTCCATGGATGTTGGCTATCTTATCATGGCCTGGTTTACCTAGAAATACTGATAATTTATTGCACAGTCACATCTGTGGAATCTATTAAGTTCCTGGGAACCATCATCTCCAAGGACCTTATGTGGGAGGCTACCATCGACTCCACAGTCAAAAAAGCACAACAGAGGATGTACTTCCTATGGCAGCTGAGGAAGCACAATCTGCCACAGGCAATGATGGTCCAATTCTACCTGCCATCATTGAGTCTGTTCTCACCTTCTCCATCATGGTCTGGTTTGGCTCAGCCACCAAGCACGACACCTGGAGGCTGCAGTAAATCGTCCGATCAGCAGAGAAGGTTATTGGCTGCAACCTTCCCCCCATTGATGAACTGTACACTGCAAGGGCCAGGAAGTGAGCAGGCAAGATCATCTCTGACCCCTCTCACCCTGGCCACAAACCCTTTGAATCACTTCCCTCTGGAAGGTGACTCCGGATTGTCAAAGCTGCCACAGCCAGACATAAAAACAGCTTTTATCCATGAGTAGTTGTTCTACTCCACAGCCAAAAATTTGTAGCCTCCCTTTGATCTGGTATTTTGTTGGTTCACATGCTTGTTCAATGGTGGTTTATCATTAATGTTTTATTATTATTAATGTTTAGTGTTTTCTGAGTCATTCATAACTGTCACTGTATGTCATGTTGTTACTTGTGGGTGGAGCACCAAGGCAAATTCCTTGTATGTGAGAGGTTAAGGGGGGACTTGATAGAGGTCTTTAAAATGATGAGAGGGATAGACAGAGTTGATGTGGATCAGCTTTTCCCTTTGAGAATAGGGAAGATTTAAACAAGAGGACATGACTTCAGAATTAAGGGACAGAAGTTTAGGGGTAACATGAGGGGGAACTTCGTTACTCAGAGAGTGGTAGCGGTGTGGAATGAGCTTCCAGTGGAAGTGGTGGAGGCAGGTTTGTTGGTATCATTTAAAAATAAATTGGATAGGCATATGGATGAGAAGGGAATGGAGGGTTATGGTATGAGTGCAGGCAGGTGGGACTAAGGGAAAAAAGTTGTTCGGCACGGATTTGTAGGGCCGAGATGGCCTGTTTCCGTGCTGTAATTTTTATATGGTTATATGGTTATACTTGGCCAATACATTTACTTACTTACTTACTTACTTAGTATGTTGTTGTGTTTAAGGTGCCTGTAAAACAGCAGCAGGTAAGAATTTCATTGTTCCTCTCCTTGGGCATGTGACAATTAAACACTCTTGACCTGACTACTGTCTTTTAGAAGCACAACAACGCTGTCCTCCCACAACTCTGATACACAACTGTGTAGGATAGAAATGCAGAGGCTGATCTTCACTGAAGATAGACACAAATAGTTGGAATAACTTCAGATTGAAGTTAGAAGAAGGGTCTTGTCCCGCAACATCACCTATTCCTTCTGTCCAGAGATGCTAAATAACCTGCTAAATTACTCCAGCATTTTGTGTCTATCTTCCAATACATAATTGAGTGTTCAAGAAGGAACTGCAGATGCTAGAATATCGAAGGTAGACACAATTGCTGGAGAAACTCAGCGGGTGCGGCAGCATCAATGTAGCGAAGGAAATAGGCAATGTTTCGGGCCGAAACTTTGCCTATTTCCTTCGCTCCATAGATGCTGCCGCACCCGCTGAGTTACTCCAGCAATTTTGTCCACCTACTACATAATTGATATCAGTCAGCCATCCCCCACGCACCCCCTCCCATGTTCTTCCAGCAGAGAGGGGCTGCTTTGCTCCTGTGTCCTGTACAGGAGAAATACTCTTTCAACATGTGTTGTTGTATGCACCATCTCCAAGTGTTTCTTCTCCCTCCAATGCTCAGTTAGATGTGTCCTCTTCTCTATCATGTGGGGGGTACACTGTCTGATCATTCCCTTTGGTTTAGTTCAGTTTAGTTTGGTTTAGTTCAGTTTCATTTATTTTAGTTTAGTTTACTTTAGAGATACATGCCCTCCGGCCCACCGAGTCTGCGCCGACCAGCGATCCCCGCACACAGACTCTATCCTACACACACCAGGGACAATTTACATTTATACCAAGCCAATTATACAAACCTGTACATCTTTGGCATGTGGGAGGAAACTGGAGATCCTGAAGAAAACCCACGCAGGTTGCAGGGAGAACGTACACCGTACAGACAGCACCCGTGGTGGGGTGGAAGATTGTAACCTTCACGTGGTCCGCCTTGTTTCGACGAATGCAACAACCCGGCGTGCACAATCAAATAAGATCAAATAGAACAAGTTGTCCTACAACTTTAGGCTGTGCATGCCATACGCAAGAAGAAGAAGCACCCGTAATCAGGATCGAACCCGGGTCTCTGCTACTGTAAGCAGCAACTCAAAGATTCAAAAGATTCAAAGGGTATTTTATTGTCACGTGTACCAATTAGGGTACCGTGATACTCTACCACGGCGCCACCATTCCTTTCTCGTAAGAATATAACATTGCAGGATGTACCAGGAGAGAAGTGACACAACTGATAGAGTTGCTGCATCACACCACCAAAAACCAGGGTGTGATCCTGATCTCGGGTGCTGTTTGTGTAGTTTGCACATTATCTCTATGAATGTTTGGGCTTCTTCCGGGTGCTCCGGTTTCCTCCCACATCCCAGAGAAGTACAGGTTAATTGGCTATTGTAACAAAATAAATGCTCCATGTGTAGTGAGTGGATCAGAAAGTGGGATAACATAGAACTATGATAGTAGAATTAGGCCATTCGACCCATTAAGTCTACTCTGCCGTTCAGTCATGGCTGATCTATCTCTCCCTCCTAACCCCATTTTCCTGCCTTCTCCCCATAACCCGTGGCAACCGTACCAATCAAGAATCTATCTATCTCTACCTTAAACATATCCATTCACTTGGCCTCCACAGCCTTCCGTGGCAATGAAATCCATAGATTCACCAACTTGGTGCTGAGGTCAACATAAGATGACAGAGCCAGGCCAGGGAATAAAACGGAGAGAGATGAATCTCAGTGACCGGCTTTAACCTTAGCTGTGAAACCAATGCATCCTTATACTGTATGAAGGGTGTGGTCAGATACATATTAAATTACTCTGCTCGAGTATCAGGAGGAGCCATCTTGGGGATGGGCGCGGGGCTTGTTTTCACAGAGGCCCAGGACCGTTGGTGAGCAGTCGAGGAGGGTCAGGGCGGTGAGTACTTAAATCGGGGCGCGGGGCTTGTTTTCACAGAGGCCCGGGACCGTTGGAGCGAGTGGAGGAGGGTCAGGGCTTTTACCGAAATCCGTAACGTTCCACACTCCATAGGGAGGGTTCTGGTGGAAGCCGCTGATTGGTGGAAGCAGACTAGAGGAAGCAGCTGATTGGGTGCAACCTCAGGTTAGCATTTGTGCTTTCTGGTTAAAGGTACAGTGCTTTAGTAAAGGTACAGTGGGTTAAAGGTGCAGTGCTTTAAAAGGTACAGTGGGCTAAAGGTACAGTGGGCTAAAGGTACAGTGCTTTTTGTTTATATAATAAAGGTGCAGTTTAAAGGTCACGAGGGAGCAGCTGTTGTGAGTCAGATACCTGCTGATTTCTCCCAGCAGTTTCTATTGTATTATACTGGTATCAGATCCAGGGTAAGGCGGGAGAATGACAGTCAGAGCAGTATACTGTTCTGGATGTCAGATGTGGGAGGTCATGGTGTCGGATGGCCCTCCAGACGTCCACATCTGCACCAGGTGCAGCGAGATGGGGCTCCTAAGGGACCGTATTAGGATCCTGGAGCAGCAGCTCGATGACCTCTGTCTGATCAGGGAGAGTGAGGAGGTCATAGAGGGGAGTTATAGAGAGGTGGTCACTCCAAAACCACGGGAGAGAGACATGTGGGTCACGTTAAGGAAGGGCAAGGGGCAGAGGCAGGAACGAGTGAGTACTCCAATGTCGGTACACCTCGCAAATAAGTACTCCTGTTTGAGTACGGATGGGGGTGACAGCCTACCCGGGGGTAGTGACAGCGGACGGGCCTCCAGCACAGAGACCGGCCCTGTTGCTCCAAAAGGTAGGGAAAAAAAGAGGGCAATAGTAATTGGGGACTCTATTGTTAGGGGGTCGGATAGGCGATTCTGTGGACGCAGTCGGGAGACCAGGATGGTGGTCTGCCTCCCTGGTGCCAAGGTCTCGGACGTGTCTCAACGCATCCAAGATATCCTTAAATCAGAGGGAGAGGAGCCTGAGGTCGTGGTACATATAGGTACCAATGACATAGGTAAAAAAAGGGAAGAGGTCCTGAAGGGAGGATTTAGGGAGTTGGGAGGAGAGTTAAGAAAAAGGACCAAAAAGGTAACAATCTCAGGATTACTGCCTGTGCCACGCGACAGTGAGAGTAGGAATGGAGCGAGGTGGAGGATAAATGCGTGGCTGAAAGACTGGTGCAGAGGGCAGGGATTCAAGTTCCTGGATCATTGGGACTTCTTTTGGGGAAGGTGGGACCTGTACAGAAAGGATGGGTTGCACTTGAACCCGAGGGGGACCAATATCCTAGCGGGGAAATTTGCAAAGGCAGCTGGGGAGACTTTAAACTAGAATGGTTGGGGCGAGGGACTCAAATAGCGAAAGGTAGTAGACAGAATGGGAGGCAGGAAGCAGAAATGGGAAGCACTCGGACACAAGAGAAGAAAGAAAAAAAAAGGAAATAAACAGAGAATAAGAGACGGGGGGTTTTCTTAAATGTGCATATTTTAATGCTAGGAGCATTGTAAGAAAGGTGGATGAGCTTAGAGTCTGGATAGACACCTGGAAGTATGATGTTGTGGCGATCAGTGAAACGTGGTTGCAGGAGGGCTGTGATTGGAAACTAAATATTCCAGGATTTTGCTGCTTCAGGTGTGATAGAATTGGAGGGGCAAGAGGTGGGGGTGTTGCATTGCTAGTCAGGGAAGATATTACAGCAGTGCTTTGGCAGGATAGATTGGAGGGCTCATCTAGGGAGGCTATTTGGGTGGAATTGAGAAGTGGGAAAGGTGTAGCAACTCTTATAGGGGTGTATTATAGACCGCCAAACGGGGAACGAGAATTGGAAGAGCAAATATGTAAGGAGATAGCAGATATTAGTAGTAAGCACAAGGTAGTGATTGTGGGAGATTTCAACTTTCCACACATAGACTGGGAAACACATTCTGTAAATGGGCTGGATGGGTTGGAGTTTGTAAAATGTGTGCAGGATAGTTTTTTGCAGCAATACATAGAGGTACCTATTAGAGGAGGGGCAGTGCTGGACCTCCTGTTAGGAAATGAGACGGGACAGGTGGCGGAGGTATGCGTTGGGGAGCACTTCGGGTCCAGTGATCACAATACCATTAGTTTCAATATAATTATGGAGAGGGTCAGAACTGGACCTAGGGTTGAGATTTTTGATTGGAGAAAGGCTAACTTTGATGCGATGCGAGATGATTTAAAAGGAGTGAACTGGGACATTTTGTTTTATGGGAAAGATGTAGAAGAGAAATGGAGGACATTTAAAGGGGAAATTTTAAGAGTACAGAATCTTTATGTTCCTGTTCGGTTGAAAGGAAACAGTAAAAATTGGAAAGAGCCCTGGTTTTCAAGGGAAATTGGACATCTTGTTCGGAAAAAGAGGGAGATCTACTATAATTATAGGCAGCATGAAGTAAATGAGGTACTTGAGGAGTATAAGGAATGTAAAAAGAATCTTAAGAAATAAATTAGAAAAGCTAAAAGAAGATATGAGGTTGCTTTGGCAAGTAAGGTGAAAGTAAATCCAAAGGGTTTCTACAGCTATATTAATAGCAAAAGGATAACGAGGGATAAAATTGGTCCATTCGAGAGACAGAGTGGACAGCTATCTGCAGAGCCAAAAGAGATGGGAGAGATATTGAACAATTTTTTTTCTTCGGTATTCACCAAGGAGAGGGATATTGAATTATGTGAGGTAAGGGAAACTAGTAGAGTAGCTATGGATACTATGAGGTTCAAAGTAAAAGAAGTACTGACACTTTTGAAAAATATAAAAGTGGATAAGTCTCCAGGTCCTGACAGGATATTCCCTAGGACATTGAGGGAAGTTAGTGTAGAAATAGCTGGGGCTATGACAGAAATATTTCAAATGTCATTAGAAACGGGAATAGTCCCCGAGGATTGGCGTACTGCGCATGTTGTTCCATTGTTTAAAAAGGGTTCTAAGAGTAAACCTAGCAATTATAGACCTGTTAGTTTGACTTCAGTGGTGGGCAAATTAATGGAAAAGATACTTAGAGATAATATATATAAGCATCTAGATAAACAGGGTATGATTAGGAACAGTCAACATGGATTTGTGCCTGGAAGATCATGTTTGACTAATCTTCTTGAATTTTTTGAAGAGGTTACTAGGGAAATTGACGAGGGTAAAGCAGTGGATGTTGTCTATATGGACTTTAGTAAGGCCTTTGACAAGGTTCCTCATGGAAGGTTGGTTAAGAAGGTTCAACTGTTGGGTATAAATGCAGGAATAGCAAGATGGATTCAACAGTGGCTGAATGGGAGAAGCCAGAGGGTAATGGTGGATGGCTGTTTATCGGGTTGGAGGCAGGTGACTAGTGGGGTGCCTCAGGGATCTGTGTTGGGTCCTTTGTTGTTTGTCATGTACATCAATGATCTGGATGAAGGTGTGGTAAATTGGATTAGTAAGTATGCAGATGATACCAAGATAGGGGGTGTTGTGGATAATGAAGAGGATTTCCAAAGTCTACAGAGTGATTTAGGCCATTTGGAAGAATGGGCTGAAAGATGGCAGATGGAGTTTAATGCTGATAAATGTGAGGTGCTACACCTTGGCAGGACAAATCAAAATAGGACGTACATGGTAAATGGTAGGGAATTGAAGAATACAGTTGAACAGAGGGATCTGGGTATAACCGTGCATAGTTCCTTGAAGGTGGAATCTCATATAGATAGGGTGGTAAAGAAAGCTTTTGGTATGTTAGCCTTTATAAATCAGAGCATTGAGTATAGAAGCTGGGATGTAATGTTAAAATTGGACAAGGCATTGGTGAGACCAAATCTGGAGTATGGTGTACAATTTTGGTCGCCCAATTATAGGAAGGATGTCAACAAAATAGAGAGAGTACAGAGGAGATTTACTAGAATGTTGCCTGGGTTTCAACAACTAAGTTACAGAGATAGATTGAATAAGTTAGGTCTTTATTCTCTGGAGCACAGAAGGTTAAGGGGGGACCTGATAGAGGTCTTTAAAATGATGAGAGGGATAGACAGAGTTGATGTGGACAAGCTTTTCCCTTTGAGAATAGGGAAGATTCAAACAAGAGGACATGACTTCAGAATTAAGGGACAGAAGTTTAGGGATAATATGAGGGGGAACTTCTTTACTCAGAGAGTGGTAGCGGTGCGGAATGAGCTTCCAGTGGAAGTGGTGGAGGCAGGTTCATTGGTATCATTTAAAAATAAATTGGATAGGCATATGGATGAGAAGGGAATGGAGGGTTATGGTATGAGTGCAGGCAGGTGGGACTAAGGGGAAAAAAATTTGTTCGGCACGGACTTGTAGGGCCGAGATGGCCTGTTTCCGTGCTGTAATTATATGGTTATATGGTTATATGGGAACAGCTGCTAACCAGCAGCCATCCGTTTAATCCATTTTTTCCCCAGTTTTTAGTAAATTTTGTTTTTCGTTTGTAGGAGAAATGGACTTCTTAATGTGGGGGGAAGGAGGTAATTTTACTTCTAGGTCCCTACCTGGTCGGTGAGGCAGCTATTTCTCCGGGCTGCCCGTCGACCCGTCCTCGCGGCCTACCAGCGGGCGTGGAGCGCCGTTTCCTGGCGGGGACTGCCCAGCACCTCGGCTTCGTAGGCGGCACAGCGCTGGAGCGCTATCGTGGAGCGGAGCGGGCAATGCCTTGCCTGGGTCGCCGCGCTGGATCGACACGCTGGAGCTCCGGTGAGCTGTGTCCGCCGTGTTCGACACCTCCGGGCTGCGGGTCTGCGGAGCGGAGCGGGCGGCGCCGACTTTAACGTCGGGAGCCTGGGAGCTCCAACCCTGTGCGTCCCTGTCGGCTTCGGAAGCCGACAATCCCCTGCTAGGAAGCGGCCGTTCCAGGTGGCCCAGCCGCTGTGAGGACTCTCCCGACGCCGGGGCAACTCCACCTGGTGAGAACGGCCAGGAACATCGGGCCTCCGTAGAGGCAACAGCGGTGGCCTCAATAGACCTGACTTTTGGGAGAACTGGGGTTGGGGACTGGACTTTGTGCCTTCCCCCACAGTGGTATCCACTGTGGGGGGATGATTTTCCTGTATGTAGTTACTATGTTAGTCTGTGTCCAAGATGGCTGTCGGAAGGGAGAGTGGATGCTGGCGCGCTTTAGCTGCTGCTGCTCTCTCTTCACATTGTGTTTTTTGATTTTGTGTCTTTGGAGCGATTTCGATCTTTAATTTGTAAATTGATGATGTACTTATTATTTATTTTTCTCCGGCTCTATGTTTTTTTCTCTTCTGTTAATCTTTGTAAGATGTCCTTGACATTTGAAAGGCGCCCGGAAATAAAATGTATTATTATTATTATTAAGTATCAAACCTAGCGATGCAGAACGGTGTTGACGGGTGTTTTGGATGCATGTACCTGCATACTTATATGGCATTTCCAGTTTATGAACAAACCATTTGAAAATGCCAACATACCAATTCTAAAATAGCTCTGTCAATTACGTGGATTGGAAATTACCTGAACATCTGAATGTCAGGTCTTAGTCATCAAGTCATGGAGACATCCAGCAAGGAAACAGGCCCTATGGCTAAACTTGCGCATGGCGACCAAAATGCCCCATCTACAGTTCCCCTGTACAGCCCCCCCAATCCCCCCCCCCCCACCACCTGCATTTGGCCCATATCTTTCCTATCCATGTACCTGTCCAAACGTGCCCTCCGCTCCCACCCTTGATCATATATTCAACTGGTATCTCTTCTCTAATCTTACTATGTTTAGTCATTACAGTTATCTGTGATTTCACACCGCTGCTTTGAAGAATGCCACGCATGCGTCCTGGCAGGGTTCTTCACATATTCCCTCAACGTTACTCCTCATAAAATAATGATCAAACTTCAAACTGGTAAGTTCTCGTTCAATCTTACTATTTACCTACATACCTGTACGTATTTGGAGTTTGGGAAGAAACCGAACATCTCGGAGAAAACACGCGCGGTCACGGTGAGAACGTACAAACTCCACACATACAGCACCTGTAGTAAGGATCGAAACCGGGTCTCTGGCACTGCGGGCGCTGTAAGGCAGCAACTCTTCTGCTGCACCACCCCTTTGCCGAATTTCATCAGAATCTTAACTTTCAGACAGATAACCTTGCATTATTATACACTTCAATCAGAATGGACCCATTCTCCTCATTCGGTCCACGAGTCAATCTGAATGAAGTTATCATCGATACAATTATATCCCTCCTTAAATAAGGAAACCAAAACTGCAAAGATTGGTCCTGGAGAGATCGCCTAATTTTCAGAGCTTCTCAACCTTTATATATCTCCTTTGTAAAAGGCTAACATTTCATTTTTATTATAAATTATATGCTAAACATGCATGCACAAACTCAAATCCATCTGTAAAACAGCATTGGAGTCAAAGAGTCATGGAGTCATTTATTGTATTGTATTGTATGTATTGTATATCTTTATTGTCATTTCCTGAGTATTCGCATACCCAGAGGAAACAAAAAAACGTTGCTCAACCAGTGTCCATTCAGTGTGCAGTAAAAAATAAATAGAAATAAAAATACATATATCATGAACAAATTATCACTCTACTCTCTACTAAACATCAACAGGCGTTCCGATCAGCAGCGGCACGACAGTGGCTCTGCTGCAGTGTGTCCAGGTTGGTGGTTGGTGCGCGATACTTTGGCAGGGGGCAAAGTCCATTTAGCACTGAAACAGGCCCTTCAGCCCAACCTGCCCATGCCAACCAACGTATCCTACCTACACTAGTCCCACCTGCCCCTGCCTCGCCCATATCCCTCTAAACCTACCCTATCCATTGACCAGCTGTAATGTCATTTAAATGTTGCTACAGTATCTGCCTCAGCTACCTCCTCTGGCAGCTCGATCCATGTGCCCACTACTCTCTGTGTGAAAACGTTGTCCCTCAGGTTTCTATTAAATCTTTCCCCTCTACCTTAAACCTATGCCCCTTGGTTCTTGATTTGCCTACTCTAGGTAAAAGACTGCATTTATCCTATCTATTCCCCTCATGATCTTGTAAGATAAAGGGAGAGAGTTTGATTTAGCTCTTAGGGATAACAAAGTCAAGGGATAGGGGAGAAAAAGCAGGAACAGGGTACAGATTTTGGATGATCAGATCATATTGAATGGCAGTGCTGACTCAAAGGGCCAAGTGGTCTATGTTTTTCTATGTTTCTATATTTCTATGTAAGATCAGCCCTCATCCTTCTGCACTCCAAGAAATAAAGTCCCAGCCTGCCCAACCTGTCTCTATAGCTCAGGCCCTCAAGACCTGGCAACATCCTCGTAAATCAATTCTGCACTCTTTCCAGCTGAACAACATTCTTCCTACACTTGGGGTGACCAAACCTGAACACAAAACGTCAAATGCATCCTCACCAATGTCTTGTGCAACCGTAATATAACATCTCAACTTCTATTGGCGAGACCAAGCGCAGGCTCGGCGATCGTTTCGCTGAACATCTATGCTCAGTCCGTCTGAACCGACCTGATCTCCCCGTGGCTCAGCATTTCAACTCCCCCTCCCATTCCCAATGTGACCTATCTTTCCTGGGCCTCCTCCATTGCCAGAGTGAGAGGCCCAGCACAAATTGAAGCAACGGCACCTCATATTTCTCTTGTTTAAGAAAGAACTGCAGATGCTGGAAAAATCAACGGTAGACAAAAATGTTGGAGAAACTCAGCGGGTGAGGCAGCATCTATGGAGCAAAGGAACAGGTGATGTTTCAGGTCGAGACCCTTCTTCAGACTTGAGTAGTTTACACCCCAGCGGTATGAACAATGATTTTTCTAACTTCAGATAGCCCTTGCTTTCTCTCTCCATCTCCTTCCCAAATTCTCCCACTAGTCTTACTGTCTCCTCCTACATTCTATCTTTGTCCCACCCCTCCCCTGACATCTGAAGAAGGGTCTCGACCCGAAACGTCACCCATTCCTTCTCTCCAGAGATGCTGCCTCACCCTCTGAGTTACAACAGCATTTTATGTCTACGTTCGATTTAAACCAGCATCTGCTGTTCCTTCTTAAGGGCCTGCCCCACTTGGCCATCATTTGCGCCTCATTTACGCGTCATATGTAAAATAGGTTGACGCATCATGACGCGCAACGTCGCACACAAATCACTCGTCATCACACGTCATCCTGTGTCAGCGCAGCCGTCTGGTGCGCGTGACGTCATTAGAATACCTTGCTTCCCTATTCTGCATCATGACCATCATGGAAGAACTACAGATTTTATTGCTACAGCAACAACAGAGACTTCTGTTAGCAGCAACCCTCATACTTACAGTAGCAATGTTACAACATTTTGAGATTTTAAAAATCAAGTCTGCAATTTATCCCATCAGATAAAGCATAACAATAAGTTTAATTTGACACCAAATTCACTTTCATATCTCAAGTATTAAAAAAGTTATGGCCATTTTCATACTCGGAAATTAGCATCTGCGATTAGTACAGCCTAGTAAAAATCGCATTTTAAACCCGCCCCCTCCAAACAGCGCCAAAATCGCGGACCTGGCTGTGGGCAGATTCCCAATGACGATTCAGGTAGGTTTTGTAACATACCTACTTACAGATCAGCCAGTCAGGAGTACAACATATGTAAAATAGGTCGATGCGTCATGATGCGTCACCCATGCGCACCCCACGCATCATGACGCATCGACCTATTTTACATATGACGCGTAAATGAGGCGCAAATAACGGCCAAGTGGGACAGGCCTTTTACACATCTCAACTTCTATACTCAGTACCCTACCAATGCACCAAAACCCTATCTACCTGTGATGCCACTTTCAAGAAGCACTCCTCGATCCCTCTGCTCCACAACACTTCCCAGAGCCCTGTGTGGGCCCTGCCCTCGTTAGACTTCGCAAAGTGCAACACCTCGCATTTATATAATTTAACTCCATTAATCATTCCTCAACCTAATTGCCCAACTGATCAAGATCCTGCTGCAATTTTGGACAACCATTTGACGATACCACCCACTTTAGTGCCATCTGTAAATTTACTAATCCTGCCTTGTTCAAATCGTTGATATAAACCAGTCTCAGGCCTTCAGTCTGAAAACACCACCCTTTGCATCCTTCCATGGAGCCAATTCTCTATCCAGTCGGCTAGCTCTCCCTGTATCCCATGCAATCTAAACTTCAAGGTCAAGGTTTCAAGATCAGTTTATTGTCACATGTACCAATTAAGGTGCAGTGAAATTCGAATTACCAGAGCAGCCTACTGTAAAGAACCTTATTGATGGACCAAATGGCCTACTTCCATGTTCCTATGACTTATGAAGTTATGAACCTACCAAATGCCTTGCTGAAGTCAAGCTTGCAGATTGCATTCTGCAGCCCATTGACATAAAGCCATAAGGTGATGTAATAGGAGCAGAATTAGGCCATTCAGCCCATCAAGTCCACTCCGCCATCCAATCATGGCTGACCTATCTCTTCTCCTAACCACATTCTCCTACCTTCTCCCCATAACCCCTGACACCTGCTCTCCCCCACATTACACTCCACATGTGGGAGTGAGGCAAAGAGTCAGGCTCAGGAAGTGGGTGAGGGAGACCCAAACACCTAGTGCAACAATGGCTTTGTGAGAGGGCGCAGTGACCAGCTGAATGAAACATCCAGGAGCAAGGAAGTCAAGCATTATACTTTGCACAATCCAGCAAAGTGCCTTCAAGAAAGGAGAGAACTATGATCTAATAATATAATGAATACATAGAGGTTACAAAACAACAGCTCTGGAACCCAATTACTTCCTCAACAGGCTAAGAAACACAATTGATGCAAATATTCAGGGCTGTACCTGTAAGGAAGTGAAGGCTCAGTCAAGGGTGTGCATGCAACATTACACAATGATTTTCATAGAAGACACAGCTTAAAGGTCAGGCTATACAATCAGCTGCAAGGTGTGCACGGATATCA
This sequence comes from Leucoraja erinaceus, assembly GCF_028641065.1. Classification (NCBI taxonomy): domain Eukaryota; kingdom Metazoa; phylum Chordata; class Chondrichthyes; order Rajiformes; family Rajidae; genus Leucoraja; species Leucoraja erinaceus. The sequence continues at coordinate 1,856,268 of NC_073402.1, read as the reverse complement.
TGACGTTTAACTGGCATTGCCCCATGGCAAAACTTTCAGACAATCTTACCCAGCTTCTCAGCATTGACAAGGAGAGCAACACATAGCAAGCTGTGTGTTTCCTCACGTGAGTCCCACACCGGCAGCTACCTCCACACTACCCTGCATTTCTAATTGGAGTCTCCCTCGGCCAACATAAACATTCAAAAGAGAACCTGCAAAGCCAGAGGCCGCCATATTGATCCCACTGCTAACAGAGAATACATTGGCATGGATATGAGAGGCATAGATAGGGTAGACAGTCACAACCTTTTCCCAGGGTGGAAATGTCCAACTAGAGTATTGCTATAAGGTGAGAGGGGGACATAATAATAACGTGCATTGCCAGGGGTGCTGGTGAAAGCTGATATGATAGTGACATTCAAGAGGTTTTATGATAGGCATGTGGAAGGGAATAGATGAATATGGATCATGTACGAGCAGATGAGATTAGTTTAACATGGCATCATGTTCGGCACAAGCATTGTTGCACTGCTCTATGGTCTATGTTCCATGTGGTCAAAATGATAGACTTCCTGACTTGATGACTTTCGTCATGGTCCACCTACTGGAAGTAATGCACTGTTTGGCTTTGCCGGAGCCAGAAACAAAGCACTGGAAGAACTCAGTGGGTCAGGCAGCATCAGTGGAGGGCAATGGACAGATGGTGTTTCAGGTTGGGACCCTTCTTTAGATTCTTCCTTTTGGGAAGGAGATGGAAACAGGCAGCGTAGGATTGGGAAATGTGGACGGGAGATTGCTGGAGGCGATAAGATCTGGATGCTTTGGGAGAAGGTCCATCACCAAGGTTATGGTCAAGGGGTAGACATGCAGAGGAGCTGACCCCTTGCAGCAGGGTAGAGATCAGCTTGCCCGACTATGGTTGCACTGCCCTTGTCAGTGTGTTTGATGACAATATTAGCCTTGGTCATGGTCCCAACCCAAAATGCCTCTGTCCTTTCCTCTCACAGTTGCTGCCTGACCTGCTGCTGTCCTCCAGTTAGTTTTTGCTCATGATTATAGCATCTTGTACAGCTGCTGTATCACAGTGCCAGAGACCCGGGTTTGATCCTGAATACGGGGGCTGTCTGTATGGAGTTTCTCCCCGTGCCACATTCCTCCGGGTGCTCCGGTTTCCACCCACACTAAAAAGACGAGCGACTTTGTATTTTACTTGGTTTCTGTAAATTGCCCCAAGTGTGTAGAGAGCGGATGAGAAAGTGGGATAACATAGAACTAGTGTGAATGGATGATCGATGGTCGGTGTGGACTTGGTGGGTTGTATCTAAACTAAACTAAATTGGCAGCCTGTGTAGAAAGGAACTGCAGATGCTGGTTTATATCAAACATAGACACAAAGTGCTGGAGTAATTCAGCGGGTCAGGCAACATCTCTGGAGAACAAGGATGGGTGATGTTTTGTGACAGAACGTCATCCATTTTTTCTCCATAGATACTGCCTGACCCGCTGAGTAAATCTGCAATTCTTGTGCCTCAGTTCCTGGCTTTCCAAGAGTTAGGTGTATTAATGTTAGGTTTATATAATTGAAATAAATTGTTAATGGATTCACTAATGGGGTTAGCAGAGTGACTCATTTGGACTTTAGACGTGCAAGATTATGTAATGACTAATAGGTAAACCTTTGCACTTGGACAGGAATACGACAGCCTCCTTCCTGTATGCGTTGTATGCCAGGCATCCATGGTGGGTGATGGCAGGAAGGAGGAGCCGTGTCAGCAGAGCGTACCCTGGCCTTGAACTCACTTGGAAATGAACTCACTGCAAAGTGTCAAACTATCCTCACAGACTGAAGTTATTTAGCTTAATGTAGCGATACAGTGTGGAAACAGGCTCTTAGGTCCACTGAGTCCACACCGGCCAGTGATTCCCATATACTAACACTATCACTCACACACTAGGGCCAATTTTATAATTTCACCAAAGACAATTTACCTACAAATTAACCTACACCCATTTGTTCTCTCCAGAGATGCTGCCTATCCCGCTGCATTACTCCAGCATTTTGTGCCTATCAGAATAGTTTCTTTATTGTCATTGTAACATGAACCATGTACAACGAAATTTAAAATGTCAGCCAGTCAGTGCAGCATTCAAACATTTCTAAAAGCTAACGATACATACAAGGTAAAATATTAAAGATAAACAACTAAATAAATATCACGAACAAAGCACGCATACACACCCAACCCTCCATCCTTCTGTCGATTTCACAGTTACCACAGTCCCTTAGTCTGTATCGCCCCTGCGTTCCTTGGCGGCTACATTTAGTGCTTTTATAGCAGTGGGGTAAAAACTGTTTTTTAGTCTATTTGTCCTTGTCCTTGTAGATCTGTACCGTCTGCCTGACGGCAACATTTCAAACAGGGAGTGTCCGGGGTGGGAAATGTCCTTTATGATATTCTGGGTATTTTTGGTGCAGCAGGAACTGTGTAAGTCCTCCAAGGTAAGGAGAGGGCAGCCGACAATCCTCTGGGCGTTGTCAATGGCCCTCTGGAGCGCTTTCCTCTGAGCGCTAAATCTTCGGTTTAAAGCAGCACCTGCATTTCCTTCCTACAACCTACAAACCTGTACATCTTTGGAGTGTGGGAGGTAACCAGAGCACCCGGAGAAAACCCATATGACCACGGGGAGAACGTACAAACTCCATACAGACAGCACCCGTAGTCATGATCGAACCCGGGTCTCTGGCTCTGTAAGGCAGCAACTCTACCGCTGCGCCACCGTGCCGCACAGACGGAGGAAGGATCCTGACCCGAAATCACCTATCCATGTTAGACTCATAGAGTCAGAGAGTCATAGAGTGATACGGTGTGGAAACCGTCCTTTGGCCCAACTCGCCCACACTGGCCAACAATGTCCCAGCTACGCTAGTCCCACTTGCCCGCACTTGGTCCATATCCCTCAAAACCTGTCCTATCCATGTACCTGTTGTAGATGACATATGTATGTGACCCTTAACATAGTGACCTCATCACTACTAACCACTCCCCATATCACAAGTCTAATTACAACCTCCCCACCCACATATCGCTCACTAGTTTCAGTGACAGACCATGTACAGCCAGTGCTCTCTGTAATGCCACAGTATGAACGTAATAAAGAAGTAAAGTGACAGTGTGTCGATAACACTTCTTTACACCTGTCAAACTGTTTCTTAAGCGATGGGATAGTCCCAGCCTCAACTACCTCCTCTGGCAGCTTGTTCCATACACCCACCACACTTTGTGTGAAAAGGTTACCCCTCAGATTCCTACTAATTCTTTTCCCCTTCACCTCGAACCAATGTCCTCTGGTCCTCGATTCCCCTACTCTGGGCAAAAGACTCTGTGCATCTACCCCATCTATTCCTCTCATGTATTTGTATACCTCTATAAGATCTCCCCTCATCCTCCTGTGCTCCATGGAATAGAGACCCAGCCCACTCAACCTCACCCTATAGCTCACACCCTCTAGTCCTAAATCTTTTCTGAACCCTTTTAAGCTTGACAACATCTTTCCTATAACATGGTGCCCAGAACTGAACACAATATTCCAAATGCATTCTCACCAACCTCTTATAAAACTGCAACATGACCTCCCAACTTCTATACTCAATACTCTGACTGATGAAGGCCAAAGTGCCAAAAGCCTTTATGACCATTTATCTACCTGCAACTCGACCTTCAAGGAACCATGCACTTGTACTCCTAGATCCCTCTGCTCTACAACACTACACAGAGGCATACCATTTACTGTGTAGGTCCTGCCCTCGTCCGACATCCCAAAATGCAACATCTCACACTTCTCTGTATTAAATTCCTTCAACCATTCCTCCGCCCACCTGTCCAATCGATCCAGACCCTGCTGCAATCGTTCATAACCATCTTCAATATCTGCAAAACCACTCACTTTTATATCATCAGCAAACTTGCTAATCTTGCCCTTTATGTTCTCATCCAAACCAATGATGTAGATGACAAACAGTAACGGGCCCAGCACCAAACCCTGAGACACACCACTAGTCACAGGCCTCCAGTCCGAGTAGCAACTTTCTACCATCACCCTCTGCTTCCTTCCATGGAGCCAATTTTCCATCCATTCAGCTATCTCTCCTTGGATCGCTTGCGATCTAACCTTCCAGAGCATCCTACCATGCGGAACCTTGTTCGAATGCCTTACTGAAGTCCATGTACACAACATCTACAGCTCCACACTCATCAACCATTTTGGTCACATCTTCAAACAAATCAATCAGCTTTGTGAGACACGAGCTCCCATGTACAAAACCATGCTGACTATCCCTAATCAGCCCTTGCCCATCCAAATGCCTGTGCAACCTATCCTTCAGAATACTCTCCAGTAACTTACCAACTACAGATGTTGAGCTCACTGGCCTATAGTTCCCAGCATTTTCCCTGCAGCCCTTCTTGAAAAGAGGCACAACATTTGCCACCGTCCAATCCATTGGCACCTCTCCTGTATTTGACGACTCGTAAATTTCAACCAGGGCTCCCGCAAATTTCTCTCTAGTTTCCCACAAATAGCAGGCCCCAGAGATTTGTTTCCCTTCAAACACGACAGTACCTTCAGTACTTGCTCGACAGTAACCCTGACTGCTGACAAGACACTTCCAGTGACTGCTCAAATTTCTTCCGTCCTACTGTCTTTCTCCTCAGTAAATAGTGAGGAGAAATATTCATTTAGGACCTTGCTCATCTCCTGTGGCTCTGCACAGAGGTGACCACTTTGAGTCCTGAGAGGCCCCACTCTCTCTCTATTTACTCTTTTCCCTATTATGTATTTATAAAATCTTTGGAGATTGTCTCCAGAGATGCTGCCTGACCTGCTGCGTTATTTGTTTCCACTTTGGCAACTTTTTAGGCGACTGCAGGAGATTATGCAGTTGCCACATGGTCGCCACTTGTTCGCGGGTGGTTGCTGGGGAGTCGCCTTCATGGTCGTGAGGAGTTCCCACATTCTGGGAACTAGTCGCGGCCTCATCATGATCGCCGAGAATTTTGCAACTTGCGAGAATTCTTGTGCCATAGGTGGGTCACCAGGAGGTTCTACTGGGTTGCCAGGAGGTCGTAGGTTCTTGTAGGTTCACGTATGTTGTAGTCGGTGTTGACCGGTGAATTTCATAATACTGTACATATTATTTTAATATTTGAATAAATATTTTTGATTAATAAAAAGGCTTGTTACCAGGCCTGGGTGGTGTGACCAGGCCCGAGTCTGCCTGCCACTGACTGACCATTTGTCAATGCTGTTGGCAATGTTTTATTTTTGTAAAAGGAGATGTTAGTGATGACGGTGTGGGGCGTAGCAGCACGGTGTCTCCCTACTGCTGCCGGCTGTGGGGTGCGGTGGAAGCTGGCCCCAGCTAACTGCTGGGGAATGTCCGCAGTGACCTAGGCCTCCCTGTGGCCTCCCTGTGTGATTACTGGGTGTCTGTGAAACATTAAACGGGATTGTGTGCGACAAACTATTTACCTGGAAGATCTGTGTTTGCAGTACAATGAATGATGTTTGCAAAAATAAAGCTGGTTACCAAGCTCACGGAACTGGGTCTCTGTGCATCCCTCCGCAATTTGTTCCTTAACTTCCTCATCCACAGACCACAGTCTGTTCGAATTGGCAGAAATACTTCTTCCTCAATGACAATCAGTACGGGAGCACCTCAAGGCTGCGTGCACAACCCCCTGCTCTATACTCATGACTGTGTAGCGGGACATAGTCCGAACTACATCTTCAAGATCGCCGACGACACCACCGTTGTTGGACGAATTACAGATGGTGATGAGTCAGAGTAGAGAAGTGAGATCGACGGACTGACCAAATGGTGCCAGCACAACAACCTGGCTCTCAATGACAGTAAGACCAAGGAACTGATTGTGTTCTTTGGACGAGGAAGGATGAGGACTCACAATCCTGTTTATATCGACAGGACAATGGTGGAGAGTCAAAAGTTTAAAATTCCTGGGCGTGATTATTTCTGAAGATCTTTCCTGGACCCAGCACACTGATGCAATTATAAAGAAAGCACATCAACGCCTCTACTTCCTGAGATTACGGAGAGTCGGTATGTCAAGGAGGATTCTCTTGAACTTCTATATGTCACATTAGAGAGCATACTGACTGGCTGCATCGTGGCCTGGTTCGGCAACTTCAACGTCCAGGACCGAAGAAGACTGCAAAAAGTGGTGACCACTGCCCGGTCGATCACCGGCTCGGACCTCCCCACCATCGAAGGGATCTATCGCAGTCGCTGCCTCAAAAAGGCAGCCAGCATCATCAGACCCACACACAGAGTGTGTGGCCAGGATCATCATCCTGGCCACACCCTCATTTCACCATTGCCATCGGGAAGAAGGTACAGGAGCCTGAAAACTGTAACGTCCAGGTTAACCATATAACCATATAACCATATAACAATTACAGCACGGAAACAGGCCATCTCGACCCTTCTAGTCCGTGCCGAACACATAATCTCCCCTAGTCCCATATACCTGCGCTCAGACCATAACCCTCCATTCCCTTCCCATCCATATAACTATCCAATTTATTTTTAAATGATAAAAACGAACCTGCCTCCACCACCTTCACTGGAAGCTCATTCCACACAGCTACCACTCTCTGAGTAAAGAAGTTCCCCCTCATGTTACCCCTAAACTTCAGTCCTTCATTCATCATGTCATGTCCCCTTGTTTGAATCTTCCCTACTCTCAGTGGGAAAAGCTTTTCCATGTCAACTATGTCTATCCCTCTCATCATTTTAAAAATCTCTACCAAGTCCCCCCTTAACCTTCTGCGCTCCAAAGAATAAAGCCCTAACTTGTTCAACCTTTCTCTGTAACTTAGTTGCTGAAACCCAGGCAACATTCTAGTAAATCTCCTCTGTACTCTCTCTATTTTGTTGACATCCTTCCTATAATTAGGCGACCAAAATTGTACACCATACTCCAGAATTGGCCTCACCAATGCCTTGTACAATTTTAACATTACATCCCAACAAGGTTCAGGAACAGCTGCTTCCCCACAGCCATCAGGCTATTAAACACTACAACGAATAAGCTCTGAACTACATGGACTCTTATTGTTAATATTGCACTATTATTGTTTATTTGTTTTTTATGTGTATGTATGTGTGTGTGCGTGTGTATGTGTATATATAAAGTGAGTAGGAAAGAACTGCTGATGCTGGTTTAAATCGAAGGTAGACACAAAATGCTAGAGTAACTCAGCAGGACAGGCAGCATCTCTGGAGAGAAGGAACGGGTGATGTTTGCGGGTCAAGACTCTTCTGCAGACTAGGGTCTTGACCCAAAGCGTCACCCATTCCTTCTCTCCAGAGATGCTGCCTATCCTAGGTACACAAAAATTCTGGAGAAACTCAGCGGGTGCAGCAGCATCTATGGAGCGAAGGAAATAGGCAGCGTTTCGGGCCGAAACCCTTCTTCAGACTGATGGGGGGTGAGGGTCGGGCAGACTGATGGGGGGTGGGTCTGGTGAGTTGCGGCTATACAAATATATGATCTGTATACATGTGTATACGTGAGTATGTGTATATATACACACTGAACTTGTTTTCCTCATTTATTATATTGTTAACAGGGAACTATGTTTACATATTCTGTTGTGCTGCTCCAAGTAAAGAATTTCATTGTTTCATCTGGGACAGATGACAATAAAACACTCTTGACCCTTGAAAACATCGAACATAAACATAGGTCACACAGAACGGTATGGCACAGGACCAGGCCCTGTGGCGCATTATGACTGTGCCAAACACGATGCCAAGTTAAACTCATCTCCACTTGCTGCATGTGATCCATATCCCTCCACTCCCTACATATACACGTGCAGACCTAAAGGCCTCTTAAAGACCGCCATTGTACTAGCCTCCACCACCATTCCCGGCAGCATTTTCCAGGCACCTACCACCATCTGTGTAAAATAGCATGCCCTTTAAACTCTGCCCATCTCACCTTAAAGCCAGTCAGTTTACTCGGAATATGCACCTCGGTCACTGGGAACATGTGTTCAGTAATTAGGAATGTGTGTCAGTTACTACTTATATTGGGTTTAATTACCAGTAAATAGTTCCGCAGTTTAGTTTTGTTTAAGATTAGAGATACAGCACGGAAACAGGCCCTTCGGCCCACCAAGCCCACGCCGACCAGCGATCCCCGCACACCAACACTATCCTGCACACACTAGGGACAACTTACAATTTTACCAAGCTAATTAACCTACAGACCTGTACATCTTTGGAGTGTGGGAGGAAACCGGAGCACCTGGAGAAAACCAACGCAGGTCACGGGGAGAACGTACAAACTCCGTACAGACAGCACTTGTAGTCAGGATGGAACCCGGGTCCCTGGCGCTGTAAGGCAGCAACTCTACCGCTGCGTCACCGTGGCGCTCTAGTTCCCAGTTACTAGGAACATGTGTGATGTGTTCAAGAATGTGTGTTTAGTGACTGCTAAAATGAAGTTAATTTACCAGTAAGTTGTTTCTCCGTTGCTTGGTAATTGGAACTGTGCAGCAACTGATCATTAGTGTTTGGGGAATGTGTTTAGTAAGTGGGATTGTGGGATTCTGTTACCTGTGTCTTGTTGTTCAGTCTTGGGAATGTGGTTATTAGTTGCTTGGGATGTTGCGATCATTATTTGGGAATGTAGGCAAGTAGTCATCAAGCAACACAACACAGAATCAGTCCCTTCGGCCCAACACATCAATGTTTGCCAAGTTGCCTAACTGAGCTACTCTCACTTGCCCATACCTGGCCCACATCTCTCATTCAGAGGTATTCTGATACTGAATAATGGCTGCCATTACTGAGTTTGTGTGTTACCATTGCATTAGTGGGGATGTGGTCTGGGTGAAACATATTCACTGAAGTGGTGTGTTTTCCCAGTTTTTCACTTATTCATCCTTTGCGATTCCCTGGCAATAATCCCTTTGGTTACATTTTGCTTCATTCCTTTTGGAAGTGCAATAGTTAACACTTCCATTACAATTCATATTTTGCAATAACATGTAACTTCCCACATAAGGGACAGTTGCCAATTGTATGTTTGGCTGTGGTACAAAGAACTCCAAAGTATTACTAAGAGAAAGGGGAAAAAAATGACAGTCAAAAATCTTGTTTATTTTTGTTTGCTTTGAACATTATTATTACATCGAGCAAGACAAGACAGCGGTGGAGTTGCTGCCTAACAGCGCCAGAAACCTGGGTTCAATCCTGACTATGGGTGCTGTCTCTACTGAGTTTGTACATTCTCCCTGTGACCATGTGGGTTTTCTCCGTTGCTCCAGTTTCCCCCCACACTACAAGACATGAGTTTGAAGGTTAATTGGCTTCTGAGGATTGTCCCTCGTGTGTCAGATAGAACTAGTGTAGAGGTGATCATTGGTTGGTGTGGACTCAGTGGGCCAAAGGGCCTGTTTCCATGCTGTATTTTTAAAAGTCTAAAAACATTGGACATCTGTAAAAGATTGACAGAGTAATGATGTTGGAAATGTAGAATATTTTTGATTTCCAGTTTAGCAGGAGGAAGAATGTGACTGGACTAGGAGTTGTGGGCAGGTCAGTGGTACTTTCAAGGATGTATGCTGTATTATCCACCACCCCTGATAGAGGACCACAGGATCAACAAAGCAACCGGAGGAAGGAGGCGACCACCTAAACGGTTCCATTTCTTCCTCTCTGCTTCTCAGCCAACACATTGGCATAGAGTGTAATTAAAAGGAACTGCAAATGCTGGTTTATACCATAGGCTGACATAAAGTGCTGGAGTAGCTCAGCAGGTTGCTCCAGTTCTCCACCCTTTTCCGCTTTCCGCAAGGACCGTTCTCTCCAAAACTCCCTGGTCAACTCATCCCTTCCCACCCAAACCACTCCCTCCCCAGGTACTTTCCCGATTGTAATCCCGATTTTAAAACCCGGTGAAATCTCCACTTTCCGCGAGACAGTGGGGGTGGGACTGCTGATGTCTGGAGAAATGAATCGGTAGTGTTTCAGGTCTTTTCACACTTCTGTACCTTTTGCCCCGATGGGAGAGGGGAGAAGAGGGTTGAGGGTTATCCCTGAAGGCTGAATGTAGTTGCTCTGCAAGGCAGCCACCGAACCCATGCTGGGTTTCACCAATGTAGTTAACGTCACTATATTGTGTACGACTTGGGTTGACTCTCGAGTCGGACTAAACTCCAGACTTGAGCTTCAGGCCAAACCAAGGGGAAAGTGGGAGTCGTATGCTTCCTGTATCTGGGACAACTGCTCTCTCTAGGCTTCTGGCCCAGAAGGTCTGGTTCACTATCACAGTCTGATGTTCCACACAGTCCGTACATGAAGTGCTTTTGTATTGCACTCACTGTGGACATCTGACTTCCACACTGCAAGCAAAGGCCCAAAGAAGCCCAGCGATACAGCGGTGTGAGAGATAGGGAAATATGGAGATACATCCAGAAGGCAGCATAGTCAGTGGAAAAGATCTGTAGTTGAGAATGGTTGAAATGTTATGCACGGCTTGCCGAGTATTTTTTAGTTTATTTTAGTTTAGAGATGCGGGGTGGCATGGTGGCGCAGCGGTAAAGTTGATGCCTTACAGCGCCAGAGACCCGGGTTCAATCCTGACTGTGGGTGCTTGTCTGTACGGAGTTTGTATGTTCTCCCCGTGACCTGTTCTGCTTATCAGATTTAATTCGATAAGCCATTTAGTCAGCCTCAAACTTTGATAGCAGAAATGAATACACCCCCAGGGTTCTGACAGAGGTGGCTTTAGAGATTGTGGTGATCAGGAGTTGTCCCAGAGGACTGGAAAATTGCAAATGCTACTCCGCTGTTTAAGAAGGGAGTGAGGCAATCATGGGGAATTGATTTACTGGTTAGCCTGACCAGTGGTTGGTAATCCATTATAAAGGATTCCGGGTATTTAGAAGTTCATGATAAAATAGGCCAAAGCCAGCATGGTTTTGTAAAGGGGAGACCTTGCCTGACGAAGCTGGTGGAATACTTTGCGGAAGTAATAGCAGCATGGATAATCGGTGGATGTGGTTAACTTGGATTTCTAGAAGGCCTTAGGCAAGGTGAACACATGACTCTGATAAACAAGATGAGAGGCCACGGCGTCAAAGGGCAGATACTAGCATGGTACAGGTTGGCTGGATGGCAGAAGACAAAGAGTGGCAATCAAGGGGTCTTTTTCTGGTTGGCTGCCAGTGACTAGCGGAGTTCCGCAGGGGTCGGCGCTGGGGCAGCTATTCTTCATGTTGTATATTAATGTGGGACGAGGGGATTGAAGGCTTTGTAGCCAAGTTTGCAGATGATATGAAGATGGTGGAGGTAGTGTAAAGAAAGCAGAGATTCTGCAGAAAGACTTGGACAGGTTGGGAGAGTTGGCAAAGAAGTGTCAGATGGAATATAGTGTAGCAAAGTTGGATTCATCCAATTGGTAGTAGGAATAAAGGTGTGAACTATTTTCTAAATGGGGAGTGGATTTAGAAATTAGAAGTGCAAAGGGACTTGGGACTGCTGGTGCTGGATTCGCATCAAGGTTAATTTGCAAGGAAGGCAAATGCAATGTTAGCATTTATTTCAAGAGAGCTCGAATATAAAAACAGGGATGTAATGCTGAGGCTCTATAAGGCACTGGTCAGGCCGCATTTGCAATATTGTGAGTAATTTTGGATCCAATATCTGAGGATGGATGTGCTGGCTCAAGCGAGGGTCCACAGAGGTTTACAAGAATGATCCCAGGAATTAGTGGGTTAATCTATGATGAGCATTTGAGGCCACTGGGCCCATACTCACTGGAGTTTAGGATCAGGGGAGACCCTGTGGAAAATTAGCGAATAGTGAAAGACCTGGATGGAGTGGGTGTGGAGAGGATGTTTCCACTAGTGGGAGAGCCTAGAACCAGAGAGCATAGCTTCAGAATAAAAGGATTTATCTTTAGAAAGATGAGGAGGAATTTCTTTAGTCAGAGGGTGATGAATCTGTGGAATTCATTGCCACAGACGGCTGTGGAGGGCAAGTCATTGGGTATTTTTATGGCGTAGACAGACAGATTGCTGATTAGTATGGGTATCAGGGGTTATGGGGAAAGGGCAGGAGAATGGGGTTATGAGGGAAAGGTAGATCAGCCAAGAATGGCAGAGTGGACTCGATGGACCAAATGGCCTAATTCTGCCCCAATGACATGAACATGCACAGACACTGTTGAAGATGATGTCTATATCATACAATCACTTTTCTTATGAGTTTTTCAGCGATCCGTAAACATCATTAGGTTTTAGTAAAGACAAGCCCCAACATGTATTGGGAACATGTGTATGCATAAGCTCTCAGTTCCCAAAATGAAACATAACAGTAGATTACAGATGCTGATAACATTGGCAAAGAGATGAGGCGCAGTGATCAGGATGACAGACTTTGACAGGGTGCTGACAACTGCTGACAAGAAAGTCCAAAAATAGTTTTGTGAGAAATACAAAATAATTCTTGGGCCACATGGAAATGGAGAGTACAAAACATCGTCAGTGCAGGAACTCAAGCTTCATGGGTGATTGTACAAAAATAATTACAAATTATATAATGAATGAATGAACAATTAATTAAATTGTGACTTGGGTGGGGGAGGGACGGAGAGAGAGAGAGTGAGAGAGAAGTTAGAGAAATCACTGCCCAAGTGAAATATGAGATGCTGTTCCTCCAATTTGTGTTTAGCCTCACTCTGACAATAGAGGAGGCCTGGGACAGAAAAGGTCAGTGTGGGAATGGGAAGGAGAATGAAAGTGTTTAGCAACCGGGAGATCAGGTAGGTCCAGGCAGCCTGAGCAAAGGTGTTCAGTGAAATGATCGTCCAGTCTATGTTTGGTCTCGCCGATGTGTAAGAGTCCAATTCTTGAACAATGGATACAGAAGATGAGGTTGCAGGAGGTGCAAGTGAACCTCTGCCTCACTTGTAAGGACTGTCAGCATCCCTGGACAGAGTCGAGGTACGAGGTAGGAGGTGTTGGGGAACTGGAGAAGCAAGTGGATGACCTCCGGTTCGTACGAGAAACGGAGTCGTTCCTCGACAAGTCCTACAGTACGATTGTTACACCTAAGGTACTGGAAGAGATAAGGTGGGAGACAGTGAGAAAGGGAGGGAAGCATGGAATGCCAACGTCCCCGGGTGGTGTACCTCTTGTAAACAGGTTCATCCGCTTAGAAGCTGTTGGGACAGAAGACGTGAGCGGCGGACTGGCTTGCGATGCGAATAGGGCTGTTGAGCCAAAACCAAAAAGGCCTAAGGCAGGCAAGGCCATTGTAGTGGGAGACTCCATCGTGAGAGGTACGGACAGGGGTTTCTGCGGCAACAGACGGGATGCGAGGATGGTGTGCTGCCTTCCCGGTGCCAGGATCCAGGATGTCACGGACAGAGTGCAGAAAATCCTCAAGGGCGAAGGTGAACATCCGGAAGTGGTAGTGCATGTCGGCACAAACGATGTCGGAAAAAAGGGGATGAATATTCTGCAGCGTGACTTTAGAGAGCTCGGAAAAATGTTGAAAAGCAGGACCTCCAGGGTTGTTATCTCCGGTTTGCTTCCAGTTCCCCGTGCTAGCGAGAGCAGGAACAGGGAGATACGGGACCTGAACGTGTGGCTGAGGAACTGGTGCACGGGGCAGGGATTTAGATTCTTAGATCACTGGGATCTGTTTTGGGACCCCAGCTATTTACAATATATATTAATGATCTGGATGAGGGAATTGAAGGTAATATCTCCACGTTTGCGGATGACACTAAGCTGGGGGGCAGTGTTAGCTGTGAGGAGGATGCTAGGAGTCTGCAAGGTGACTTGGATAGGCTGGGTGAGTGGGGAAATGTTTGGCAGATGCAGTATAATGTGGATAAATGTGAGGTTATCCATTTTGGTGGCAAAAACAGGAAAGCAGACTATTATCTAAATGGTGGCCGATTAGGAAAAGGGGAGATGTAGCGAGACCTGGGTGTCATGGTACACCAGTCATTGAAAGTAGGCATGCAGGTGCAGCAGGCAGTGAAGAAAGCGAATGGTATGTTAGCTTTCATAGCAAAAGGATTTGAGTATAGAAGCAGGGAGGTTCTACTGCAGTTGTACAGGGTCTTGGTGAGACCACACCTGGAGTATTGCGTACAGTTTTGGTCTCCAAATCAGAGGAAGGACATTATTGCCATAGAGGGAGTGCAGAGAAGGTTCACCAGACTGATTCCTGGGATGTCAGGACTGTCTTATGAAGAAAGGCTGGATAGACTTGGTTTATACTCTCTAGAATTTAGGAGATTGAGAGGGGGGGGTCTTATAGAAATTTACACAATTCTTAAGGGGTTGGACAGGCTAGATGCAGGAAGATTGTTCCCGATGTTGGGGAAGTCCAGGACAAGGGGTCACAGCTTAAGGATAAGGGGGAAATCTTTTAAAACCGAGATGAGAAGAACTTTTTTCACACAGAGAGTGGTGAATCTCTGGAACTCTCTGCCACAGAGGGTAGTCGAGGCCAGTTCATTGGCTATATTTAAGAGGGAGTTAGATGTGGCCCTTGTGGCTAAGGGGATCAGAGGGTATGGAGAGAAGGCAGGTACGGGATACTGGGTTGGATGATCAGCCATGATCATATTGAATGGCGGTGCAGGCTCGAAGGGCCAAATGGCCTACTCCTGCACCTAATTTCTATGATTCTATGTTTCTGATGGGGTGAAAGGTGAGGACTAGGAGGACCCTGTCTCTGTTGCGACGAGGGGGAGGGGGAGCAAGGGCAGAGCTACGGGGTACTGAAGAGACACGACTGAGGGCCTCATCTATGATAGGAGAGGAGAACCCTTGTTCCCGAAGAATGAGGAGATCAACAATGTCTGTGCCGAACATGATGCCAAGTGAAGCCAATCTCATCTGCCTGCAGGTGAGCATATTCCTCCACTCCCTGTATACGTACATGTCTATCTCATAGCTTGAATGCCATGATCACATCTGCCTCCACCACCACCCCTGCCAATGAGTTCCAGGCACACACCGTCCTCAGTGGAAAAAAACCTGCCCCACTCAATCTGCTGTAAACTGGCTTTGTCTTTCCTTTTCATGTTCTGATAAGAAGGGGACCATAACAGAAGCCTCCTCGAGGCGATCCCCGCAAACGACGACACAATGCACTCTGTGATGCGTCGGGCGACAATTCTGTCAACATGTTGGACGACGACGGAAGCCGACAGCGAGCTACACGTGTCTGACACACGAGTGAACAAACTGATAAGACCACCATTTACTTATCCAGCAATTGCAATTATTTTCTTCATATTATTTTGTAACAAATGCAAAGCACCGTTGATGCTTGTCGACAAAGACTCAAAATAAAATGTGCTTGGTCGTGCTAACTTTCAAGACCGGAGAATGAGGAAGGAGCCGGCGATGAGGATGGACGTGACGGGCGGGGTGTGAGGCCGGTGGGAGAGGAGAGGGAACCCCACCACGTCCTCAAGGTCAGCTGCGGTAGGTGCCCCTGGGGCACAACGGTGGACGTGTGAGGAGAAGGATGTCGGTTCGCTGAACGATCCACAGGAAAGTGATGGCTGGAGGCCCCGCAACAGCCTGGGGCGTGCCTGGAACAGGCACCGCTCATAATGCCTAGAGTGTAGACTGAATTCTGAAATTGGTGCCACAACATGGGGGATCAGTGAACTATGTCTGTACACTTGCTAATTGGGCATCTGCTTGGGCATGAGAATTCTGTACTAGACTGTATGTAAGAAAATAATTTCACTTCACACATGTGATTATTAAGGGGCGGTTTTGGATCCTCCAGTTAAATTTAGCATGGCTGGGCAGAGAAATGATCGTCATACTGACAAATGTATCAATAAGTAAAGGGTAATGACCAATAAGCATAATTAATAAGGGCAAACGCAGGAAGATATTTATTCATGTGATTTATTTTACTTTGGAGATACAGCACGGAAACAGGCCCTTCAGCCCACTGAGTCCACGCTGCCCAACGATCCTCATACACTTGCACTATCCTACACACTAGGAACTATTTACAATCTTTACTGAAGCCAATTAACCTACTAGCCTGCACATCTTCGGAATGTGGGAAGAAACCAGAGCACCCGGAAAAAACCCATGAACGTACAAACTCCATACAGACCTGGACAGGTTGAGTGAGTGGGCAGATGCGAGGCAGATGCAGTATAATATAGATAAATGTGAGGTTATCCACTTTGGTGGCAAAAACAAGGGGGCAGATTATTATCTCAATGGGGTTAGATTAGGTAAGGGGGAGGTGCAGCGAGACCTGGGCGTCCTTGTACACCGGTCACTGAAAGTTGGCGTGCAGATACAGCAGGCAGTGAAGAAAGCGAATGGAATGTTGGCCTTCATAACAAAAGGATTTCAGTATAGGAGTAAAGAGGTTCTTCTGCAGTTGTATAAGGCTCTGGTGAGACCACATCTGGAGTATTGTGTACAGTTTTGGTCTCCTAATTTGAGGAAGGACATCCTTGTGATTGAGGGCAGTGCAGGGCAGGTTCACGAGATTGATCCCTGGGATGGCAGGACTGTCATATGAGGAAAGATTGAAAAGACTAAGCTTGTACTCACTGGAGTTTAGAAGGATGGCGGGATTTCTTATAGAAACATATATGATTATAAAAGGACTGGACAAGCTAGATGCAGAAAAAATGTTCCCAATGTTGGGCGAGACCAGAACCAGGGGCCACAGTCTTAGAATAAAGGGGAGGTCATGTAAGACTGAGGTGAGAAAAAACTCCTTCACCCAGAGAGTTGTGAATTTATGGAATTCCCTGCCCAGAGGGCAGTGGAGGCCAAGTCACTGGATGGATTTAAGAGAGAGTTAGATAGAGCTCTAGGGGCTAGTGGAATCAAGGGATATGGGGAGAAGGCAGGCACGGGTTATTGATAGGGGACAATCAGCCATGATCACAATGAATGGCGATGCTGGCTCGAAGGGCTGAATGGCCTCCTCCTGCACCTATTTTCTATGTTTCTATGTTTTAGACAGCACCCGTAGTCAGGATCGAGCTAGTGCCACCAACATTATCAGGCTTTCTTGCCCGGGATAAGTGGCACACACTCCAGTTACTGCACACTGACAGTGGAGGAATTGCTGCTTCATTTCCAAATGTAGATGGGGCAGTATTTTCTTGTCTCATTGCCGTGCGATAGAACTAGTTTGTTCACAGTATCAATATTTAACATTCCTACATCAGGCATTTGTTGGACTAGTTACGTTACCTCGTCTGAGTTTTGTTTTCCCAGTTTGTTTAAGGAGGTTACGCTGCACACAAGCATTGACAGGCTTTTCAGCAGTTTTTACCCACTAGATGTGAACCACAGAGTGCGATGATTGTGTAACCTTGGGCTTTCGTTCAGATGAAGGAAGTGAAATGTAGTTTTGTGCAGCCATCACAGTGAGATTGCATGCATGAATCAAAGTCTCTGCAGTTTTATCAGCCACAAGCCTTTACTTCATTGGGACAACTCTTCAGGGCGTTGCCTGAGTAACTGTATTGTCATCATTGCAGCATAGCTAGAAAAGACACAAAGTGCTGGAATAACTCAATCTCTCAGGCACGTTCTCTGGAGGACATCATTATGCAATGTTTCAGGTCAGAACAGATCTCAGTTTCCTTAACCCAAACCAGTCTGAAGAAGGGTCTCGACCCGAAACATCACCCAGTCCTTCTCTCCAGAGATGTTTCCCGTCCCGCTGAGTTACTCCAGCTTTTTGTGCCTCTCTTTTGTTTCAGATTAGAACCCTTGTTCAGACCAATGTTGCTGGGGCAAGAAAGCTGGAAAATAATTGGGCGCAAGTGCTTGGCGGAAAACGATACAACGTGCTGGTGTGACTCAGCAGGTCAGGCAGCATCTGTGGAGAACATGGATGGACATAGGTGACAATGAAACGCCACCCTGTCAGAACAAGGGACTCGACCCAAAACATCACCTATCCATGTTTTCTGGAGATGCTGCCTGATGACTCCGGCACTTTGTCCATTTGTGTATTAACCAGCATCTGCAGTTCTTTGTTTCTACGAGTGATGGGCAGATACTGGTGAGGGGGGTTTAATTGGCAGATGGTTAAGGAAGGCCAGAGATGGAAAGACAAAAGGCTGTGTGATAGGGAAAGAAGTGAAACCAATGTTCATACCGATGGGTTGTAACCTGTTTTAGACAGCAGTTTCACCATTAAACTCTGGCTTTATTTATGTGTCTGTATTTAGACAAGCAACCTGTTACAGGGCTCCAGCTGAGTAGCAATAAAGCTGCAGGTAAGGCGGGATATAAGCCTTAAATCCTACGTCTGAATTAAAAGTTTAGAACTACTTTACATTTTACTGTTTATAGGTGGCATAGAGGCACTCTTGGTAGAGCTGCTGCCACACAGCGTCGGAGACCAGGGTTTGATCCTGACCTCAGGTGCTATCTTTGTGGCGTTCTCCCTGTGTGTACAACAATTTGTTCTTAGTACTGTTTCCTCCCACATCCTAAAAGTGTGTAGCTTTGTAGGCTAATTAGCTTCTGTAAAATGTCTGTAGTGTGTAGGATAGTACTAGGGTAGGTGTGATCGTTGGTCGGCATGAACTCAGTGGGCCGAAAGGCCTGTTTCCACTCTGTATCTCAAAACTAAACTAAACTCAACTAAGACCACGTTCAATCCTGATCCCAGGTGCTGTCTTTGTGGCGTTTGCACCTTCTCCCTGTGCATACATTTCCTCCGGGTGCTCCGGTTTCCTCCCCACATCTCAATGACGTGCGGGTGTGCAGGTCAATTGCCCTCTGTAAATGTCCCATTAATGTTAGGGGGCAGATGTAAAATTGGGACGACATAGAATGACTGTGAATGTGTGGGTTTGTAAGTTTATTGCCCTCTCGTTAATTTCCCATTAGTGTTTGGGGTAGATGTGAAATTGGGGTGAAATAGAACTAATGTAAAGGGTGATCGATGGTCAGCATGGACTTGGTGGGCCAAATGGCCTGTTTCCATGCTGTATGTTTTAATCCATCGACGTTTGCTGCGTGTTGTTCACTGGCCTATGATCACACTGACGTCTGTACACTGAGTTCTATGGAACAGGATGTTGTGTTACCCAAGCACATCCAGCAGCTGGCTCTTTGACATACTTGCAGCGGCACCACAATTCTCCACAGCAAGCCCTGGGGTCAGACATCCACAGCAAGAGATGCTTAACCCTTGCTGATCCAGATTCCACCCCTGCATGCTGTGAGGGACCTCACGAGATCGCCCCAAACTGCTCAAACAGGCTGCATGCTAAAAGGAAATGCTGAAGGATGATTTTCTACAAACGCTGGCACTTCTCCGGATTCCTGCAATGTGACAATGTCACCAAACATGTACATGCAAATGGTTATGTAAATGTACATACATGCACTTTAGCGCGTAAGTCAGAATGCCAGCAGTAGTATGGTGGAGGATGGGTGGTATTGGGGACATGGAGTAGAACTATGCAGCACCAAAACAGGCCCTTCACCCCATCTTGTCTATGCCAACCACATTGGCTTCCTGGGCTGGTTCCATTTGCCTGCATTTGATCTGCAGCCCACTAAACCATTCCTAGCCCTATATCTTCAAGAAGGAACTGCAGAAGCTGTAAAATCGAAGGTAGGCAAAAATGCTGGAGAAACTCAGTGGGTGCGGCAGCATCTATGGAGCGAAGGAAATAGGCAACGTTTCGGGTCAAACCCTTTCTTCAGACTGATGTATGGTGGGTGGGGGGGGGGGTTGGGGGTGGGGGGGGGGGGGGGGGGTGGGGGGGGGGGGGGTGGGTGGGGGGGGGGGGGGGGTGGGGGGGGGGGGGGGTGGGGGTGGGGGGGGAAAGAAGAAAGGAAGAGGAGGAGCCCGAGGGCTGAGGGAGAGCTGAGAAGTGGATGAGACAGCAAGGGCTACCGGAAATTGGAGAAGTCTATGTTCAAGCCGCTGGGGTGCAGTCTGTCCAAGCGGAATATGAGGTGCTGCTCACTCTGGCCATGGAGGAGGCCCAGGACAGAGAGGTCGGATTCGGAATGGGAGGAGGAGTTGAAGTGCTGAGCCAACGGGAGATCACGTTGGTTAATGCGGACCGAGCGGAGGTGTTCAGCGAAACGGTCGCCAAGCCTACGCTTGGTCTCACCGATATAGATCTGCTGACATCTAGAGCAGCAGATGCAATAGATGGGGATGGAGGAGGCGCAGGTGAACCTCTGTCGCACCTGGAACGATCGCTTGGGTCCTTGGGCCCTATATCTGTCCTAATGTCTTTTAAAAGTCATAATTGTATCCACTTCAATAACTTTAGACTTTGGAGATATAGCGCAGAAACAGGCCCTTCGGCCCACCCAGTCCATGCTGACACACCAGGGACAATTTACAATTACTACTGATTCAAATTAGCCTACAAATCTGTACGCCTTTGGTGTGTGGGAGGAAACTGGAGCACCTGGAGAAAACCCACGTGATCACAGGGAGAACGTACAACTTCCCATTCTTTTATTTACTTTTAAATCCCTAAGTGGTCTTGCCCCGTCCTACCTATCTGAGCTTCTTCACCCTTATTCACCCTCCCGCTCTCTCAGGTCAGATGATCAGCTGCTCCTGATTGAGCCAAAGACTAAGCGGAAGCTCAGAGGGGACCGTGCCTTTGCTGTGTCGGCTCCGAGATTGTGGAATGAATTGCCTCTGCACGTTAAACAGGCCCCTTCTCTAGCTGTTTTTAAATCACTCCTGAAGACATATCTATTCTCCATGGCCTTTGTAGACCAGTGAGGTGTTGAATTGTTTATTAACTTTATTTGCTTGGTTTCGCTGCGTTGTTCGTACTCGTGTTTTATGTTTTTTTTAATTTATTGTTTGGATTTTTGTATGTAATTTATGCGCCTCGTGTTAGTTGTATGTTCTGTTGTTCTGCCTGTTTTATGATGTCTTGCTTGTTTTCTTTTTTCTGTACAGCACTTTGGTCAGCTTTGGTTGTTTTTAAGGTGCTTAACAAATAAAGTTATTATTATTATTATTATTGCACCAAGTTACAATGGCACAATGGTAGAGTTGCTGTCTTACTGCACTTACAGCACCAAAGACCTGGGTTCGATCCCGGCTACGAGTGCTAATCTGTGTGGAGTTTGTACGTTCTCCCCGTGACCTGCATGTGTTTTCTCCGAGATCTTTGGTTTCCTCCCACACTCCAAAGACGTACAGGTTTGTAGTTTAATTGGCTTGGTATAAATATTAAAATCGTCTCTCGTGCCGGGTGATGTTAATGTGCGGGGATTGTTGGTCGCTATGGAAACGGTAGGCCAGAGGGCCTGCTTCTGCGCAGCATCTCTAAACTAAACGAACAAATGAAAAGATGCTTCCTGATCTGCTGATTTCCAGCAATTAATGTCTATCCTTGTCCTGGGTGTAGTCCAAAATCCCCTAGAAGGAGCTCACCTTTGATGTTGGGGTTGTAGGGTGATTGAGTTCAGGACAGGCTCAGTCAAACTTTCTGAGAAATGATGATTGGATTTCATTCCGAATAACACAAACTTCCATGCAATTGCATAATGCTGAAAAAGAACATTGTTTTGCAATTGAGTTTCCAGCAACAAAATCCCAGACTAAAAAGCAAAAACTAAACATATAAGCTTACTTTATTCATTGATTCCTATCCAATTTAAAACCTGCAGCTGATGAATTATTTGGATAAAGTGCTTCTAATGCTCTAAGGATGAGAGGGGCAAAGTTTAAAGGAGATGTGTGGGACATTTTTTTACACAGAGGACAAATGCCTGGAATGTACTGCCAGGACGTAGATACAATTGTAATATTTAAGAGACTTTTAGGTACGGAATGGAGGGATATTGATTATGCACAGGCAGATAAGAGTTGGTCTTGGCATCATGTTCTGTACAGACATTGTGGGCTGAAGGGCCTGTTCCTGTACTGTTCTATGATCAATATTCTCGGTAACAAATATAATGATAGTTATGTTTCCATAAACATGGCATATCTGAATATATTTTTTGGAGGTAATATTTCCCAGCTCTCAGCCCTTTGTAGCCAATACACTGAAGGTCTGAATGTTTCACTGAAAATGGGACGAATGCTATTGAGAAGCAATCATATACAAGGATTGCTGGTTTTGGGTGTCTGTGCAATTCATACTTTGGCCAACATTTCATACAATTGGAATTCATCGTGTATACATTGAATAAACTATAATTGTTGTGCAGAGTCATACAGCATTGAAACAGGCCCATCAGCCCAGCTTGCCCATGCTGATCCAAGATGTCACATCTACACTCGTCCCACCAGCCCGTGTTTGGCCCATATCCCTTGAAAACTTTCCTATCCATGTACCTGTCTAAATGTTTTTTAAATGCTTTTATAGTACCTGCCTTATGTGGTAGCTCATTGCATATACCTATTGCCCTCTGAGTTAAAAAGTTGCCTCTCAGGTTCTTATTAAATCTTTCCCCACTCACCTTAAATTTATGTCCTTTGGTCCTTGATTTTCCCATTCTGGGTAAAACATTGTGCATTCAGCCTTTTATTCCCGTCATGATTTTATACACCTACTAGACTAAGTGGGACCCGTTGGGTCCCATTCTCACATGGGAGGCCAGGTCCGCCAACAAAATATTCGAGCTCTCCACCAATTACAATATTCGACCACGCACGCATAGCCCCCAACTGTGCAGTACCGGCTGACGGGTTCCCGTTGTGATGCCCTTGATCCCCTCTCCTCCCCTCAGCCCCTTGCTCTTCCCCCCATGCACTCACTCCATCCTCCCTCAACCACTCGTCGAGCTCTCCGGCGGTGCAGCCATTCCTGCTCATTGGGTTCCCATTGTGACGTAGAACACGCAGGTATTACTGCGCAGGCGCAGCTTTCGGGCACGGCAAGTGGAAAAGGGATTTATTAAAGTTTAAATGTGAATAACTCTTAAAATATAGCAACAATTTAAACTTTAAAGAGGAGATTTATTCAGTCCATTCTTTCTTGTTGCGTCTCTTGTTTTGTTCTGCAGCCAGGGGAGGAGCTCAGCTTCAGGCAGGGCTGTCAGGGGCCGGTGGGGGAGGGGGGAGTATCCTGCAGACGGGGACGGGGGACGGCTTCAGGCGGTGGCCGGGGGGAGGGGGGGCTTCCTGGAGGGCTAGTATGGGTGTTGTGGGTCGGAGGGACTATTTCCAGAGGGCTAGTATGGGCATTGTGGGCCGAATGGACTCACCTTTCACTCATGGTTGGTGGGTTCACATGTTCACTCACTCACGGCAGGTGGGCTCAAAGATCACTCACTCACGGCTTCAAGGCTCCTAGTTCACTCACTCTCGGCTTGTGGACTCACAGTTCACTCAGTCCTGGGTTGTGGACTCACAGTTCACTCAGTCTTGGCTTAGGGACTCACAGTTCACGCAGACACGGCTTGTGGACTCACAGTTCACAGTCATGGCTTGTGGACTCACAGTTCACTCAGTCACGGCTTGTGGACTCACAGTTTACTCAGTCATGGCTTGTGGACTCACAGGTCATTCAGTTCACGGGCTTCCGGGCTTCCGGGCTTCTGGGCCTCCGGGCTGACTGACGCACGCCCGACTACTTTACTCACGCCCAGCTTCTAGACTCACGCCTAGCTTCCGGGGCTGTATTCTCCTCACCCCAGTGATTGACAGCGGGTGCTGTAAGGGGCGTTACCTTCATGGTGACTGACAGGCGAGAAGACCAATCTGCTGATCTCACGATTATTTAAACCTTCATAACTTTTGTAATATCCCACCGATTGGAACAAAACTTGGTGCGCTTGGAGCAGAGGAGAACGGTGAGTAAGGCAGGCGAAGATATTCCTAGCGATATAGGGTACTGTTGTTGTGCAAATTTAAAAACAATGCAATCCGGAAGAGGACAAGATGAGAGTATTAGTTATAGTATAGATATATGATCATCTCTAATAAAACAAGTTTGCTGATGATCCAAAAGTTAGTGGTTTTGCAGATAGTAAAGATGGTTGTGAACGATTTCAGCCAGAACTGGATCGATTGGCCATAATGGCGGATGAATGGTTGATGGAATTTAATACAGAGAAGTGTGCGGTGTTGCATTTTGGTACGTCGAATAAGGGCAGGACCTGGTGTGGGCGTGTTGGGCTGATGGACCTGTTTCCACACTGTATCACTCGATGACTCTAAGCCATTGGTGGGCCTCTGGGTAATGTTGTAGAGAAGAGGGACCTAGGTGTACAAGTGCATGGTTCCTTGAAGGTCAAGTCGCAGGTAGATAAAGTGGTCAAAAAGGCTTTTGGCCTTCATCAGTCAGAGTATTGAGTATAGAAGTTGGAAGGTCGTGTTGCAGTTAAATAAGATGTTGGTGAGATCGCATTTAGAATATTGTGTTCTGTTCTGGACACCATGTTATAGGAAAGATATTGTCAAGCTTGAAAGGGTTCAGAAAAGATGTACGGGGATATTGCCAGGACTAGAGGATGTGACCTATAGGGAGAGGTTGATTAGGCTGGGTCTCTATTTCATGGAGTGCAGGAGCATGAGGGGGGATCTTATAGAGATGTACAAATTCATGAGAAGAATAGATCAGGTAGACACACACAGTATTTTGCCCAGAGTAGGGGAATCGAGGACAAGAGGACATAGGTTCAAGGTGAAGGGGAAAAGATGTAATAGGAATTTTAGACTGGTGACTAAAATTAGAGCACATGGTATTGGGGGTAGGGTGTTGACATGGATAGAAAATTCGTTGGCAGACAGGAAGCAAAGAGTAGGAGTGAACGGGTCCTGTTCAGAATGGCAGGCAGTGGCGAGTGGAGTGCCGCAAGGCTCGGTGTTGGGGCCGCAACTGTTTACCATATATATTAATAATTTGGAAGAGGGAATTAGGAGCAACACTAGCAAGTTTGTGGATGACACAAAGCTGGGTGGCAGTGTGAACTGTGAAGAGGATGGTAGGAGGTTGCAGGGTGACCTGGACAGGTTGAGTGAGTGGGCAGATGCGTGGCAGATGCAGTATAATGTTGATAAATGTGAGGTTATCCACTTTGGCAGCAAAAAACAAGGGAGCAGATTATTATCTCATTGGGGTTAGGTTAGGTAAGCGGGGGGTGCAGCGAGACCTGGGCGTCCTTGTACACCAGTCACTGAAAGTTGGAGTGCAGGTACAGCAGGCAGTGAAGAAAGCTAATAGAATGTTGGCCTTCATAACAAGAGGATTTCAATATAGGAGTAAAGCGGTTCTTCTGCAGTTGTATAGGGCTCTGGTGAGACCACATCTGGAGTATTGTGTACAGTTTTGGTCTCCTAATTTGAGGTAGGACATCCTTTTGATTGAGGCAGTGCAGCGTAGGTTCATGAGATTGATCCCTGGGATGGCGGGGCTGTCATATGAGGAAAGATTGAAAAGACTAGGCTTGTATTCACTGGAGTTTAGAAGGATGAGGGGGATCTTATAGAAACATATAACATTATAAAAGGACTGGACAAGCTAGATGCAGGAAAAATGTTCCCAATGTTGGGCGAGTCCAGAAACAGGGGCCGCAGTCTTAGAATAAAGGGGAGGTCATTTAAGACTGAGGTGAGTAAAAAGATTTTCACCCAGAGTTGTGAATTTGTGGAATTCCCTGCCACAGAGGGCAGTGGAGGCCAAATCACTGGATGGATTTAAGTGTTAGTTAGATAGAGCTCTTGGGGCTAGTGGAATCAAGGGATATGGGGAGAAGGCAGGCACGGGTTATTGATTTGGGACGATCAGCCATGATCACAATGAGTGGCAGTGCTGGTTCGAAGGGGCGAATGGCCTCCTCCTGCACCTATTTTCTATGTTTCCATGTTCTATGTAGGAATCCAAGTGGTAACTTTTTCACACAAAGGGTGGTGGATAGATGGAACATGCTGCCAGGGGAGGTAGTTGAGGCTGGGACTATCCCATCATTTAATAACCAGTTGGACAAGTTCATGTGTAGTACAGGTTTGGAGGGAGATGGACCAAGTGCAGGCAAGTGGCATTGGGCTAGGTGGGAAATTGTTGGCCGGTGTGGGCGAGTTGGGCTGATGGGCCTGTTTCCATACTGTATCACTCTATGACTATAAGCCAATTCTCTATCTAGTTGTGTAGGAAGGAAATGTAGCTGCTGGTTTAAACCAAAGATAAACACAAAAAGCTGGAATAACTAAGCGGGACAGGCAGTATCACTGGAGAGAAGGAATGGGTGGCGTTTCGGGTCGAGACCCTTCTTCAGACTGTTTAGGGATAAGGGAGACAAGAGATGTGGAGTGGAGAGATAATGAACAGTGAATGAAAGATATGAAAAAAAGTTGCGATGATAAAGGAAACAGGCCATTATTAGCTGAAAATGAGAAGCTAGTGTGACTTGAGAGTGGGAGGGATAGGGAGAGAGGGAATGCCAAGGCTACCTGGTGAGAGAAATCAATATTCATACCACTGCCACATAAGCTGCCCAAGCGAAATATGAGATGCTGTTTCTCCAATTTGCATTTAGCCTCACTCTGACAATGGAGGAATCCGAGGACAGAAAGGTTAGTGTGGGAATGGGAAGGAGGATTAAAGTGTCCAGCACCCGGGAGATCAGGTAGATTCAGTTGGGCCGAGCAAAGGTTTTCCCTGAAACGATCGCCCAGTCTACATTTGTACTCGCCGATGTATAAGAGTGTATAAGAGTTTTGTGTCTCTATCCAGTTGGCGAGCTCAAGAAGATTCAAGATTCAAGATTCAAGATTCAATTTATTTGTCATTTGGACCCCTTGAGGTCCAAACGAAATGACGTTTCTGCAGCCATACATTACAAACAAATAGACCCAAGACACAACATACTTTACATAAACATCCATCACATAGCTGTGACGGAAGGCCAAAAAAACTTATCTCTCCACTGCACTCCCCCCCCCCCCCCCCCCCCCCCCCCCGATCTCAGAGTCAAAGTCAAAGCCCCCGGTCATGGCGATTGTCCCGCGGCCCCACGCCGGGTGGTGCAATGGTGATTGTCCCGCGGCCCATTCTTGATGTTGCAGCCCCCGGCGTGCGCTCGCAGAGTCCCGCGGCCATTCCAAGCCGCGCGGGGCGGTGATGTCAGGCCCCGCTCCAGGAGCTCTTCAACCCCGCAACTCGGGCGGGAGAAGTCGCCGTTGCGGGAGCCCTGAAAAGCGGTCTCCCTCCAGGGACCCGCGGGCTCCCGGTGCCGCCATCCGCCAGACCCGCAGTTGCAGCCTTCGAATCTCCAGAGTTCGGGCCGCAGCAGTGCTCCACCACCGCTCCACCTGCTCTGGACTCGGCCAGACCGCGACGGTGAGGTGAGTAGTCGGCACCAGAGCCAAAGATGTCTTCCTGTTGGAGGCCGCTCCACGTTGCAGCCCCAACGACAACGGAGACCCGACAAAGAAAAGGTTGGGTCTCCCGTGCAGGGAGAGATTTAAAAGTTACCCCCCCCCACCCCCCCCCCCCCCCCCCCACCCACCACACACATACCCCAACAAAAAATAACAAAAACTACATAAAAACATAGACAGAAAATAATAAAAACGCAGACGGGTTGCAGAGGCCGCTGCTGACGAGAGTCGCGCCGCCTACCGAGCTCTCCTGGATCCCATGCAATCTAACCTTCCAGAGCACCCTAGTTTTTTGCAATCTTGGAATCCAATAGCTTTAAAACTTGACTAAGAGCAAAAAGGTGGTCAATCTGGGCAAGGACATATATCACTCTAGACACAAGAGATTGCAGATCTTGAGCAAAACACAAAGTGCTGGTCGAACTCAATCAGTTGGCATCTGGGGAAGAAATTAAAGGTGTCATTTGGGTCCACACCCTCCTTCATTCCCTCTTCAGATGCTACTGACCTATTGGATTCCTAAATTACTTTGTGTTTTTAGACATAATAATGTATCTGTGACTCTAAAGATGCACGTATTGTGTTTGCACTGCTAAGTGAAGGAATTAGCCATTGAATAGGGAGGCCTTATGCTCCTTGTGTTCGACTTTAGTAGTGGCACAGTGGAGCCTCACAGTGCCAGAGACCAGGATTTGATCCTGATCTCACTTGCTGTCTGTGTGGAGTTTGCATGTTCTTCCTGTGACTGTGTGGGTTTCTTCCGGATGCTCCGTTTCCTTCCACATCCCAAAGACGTGCGGGTTTGTAGTGAGTGGCCCTGTATAAATTAATCCTACATGTTGGGAATTGATGAGAAGGTGGGATCTCATATAACTAGCGTAAGTTGGTGAATAATGGTCAGTGTGGATTCAGCAGTCCAAAGGGCCCGTTTCCATGATGTACCTCTAAACCAAATTAATTTCACATTTCTGATCTTCACTCAATGATCAATAACTCCTGCCATTGCAGCAAAGTCAACTTTTGCAGCAGACCAGAATCTGCTGAATTCTGATGGCATTTAGTTTAGTTTAGTTTAGTTTAGTTTAGTTTAGTTTAGTTTAGTTTAGTTTAGTTTAGTTTAGTTTAGTTTAGTTTATTTATTGTCACATGTAACCAAGTAAATGAAAAGATTTTTTGTTGCATGTTAACCAGTCAGCGGAAAGACTATACATGATTACAATCGAACCGTCCATAGGGTACAGACTATAGATGATTACAATCAAGCCGCCCACAGATACAGGATGAAGGTTAGAACATTTAGTGCAAGATAAAGTGCAGATAGACAAGGTCAAATAAACCTCACAATTTGCAAATGCTTGAGATGTAGAGCAAGTCACAGTGGGATCATGCAAACTCCACACAGACAAAAGCAGGTCAGGTCTGAGCACATGTCTCTGGCTGGTGAGTCAGTGGCTCCACAAGCTGGGATTCTGTGCTTCCGTGCCCATCATCTGTCTTTATCTTTGATGCTTTGTCTGCATGGGAGGCATTCTGTGATTGGCGCCAGAGGCAAAGCCCAAGGTTTACCCCAAACATGGACACAGAATGTTGGAGTAACTCAGCGGGTCAGGCAGCATCGCTGGAGAACATGGATAGGAGACATTTTGGGTCGAGACCCGACTTTAGACTGAGGGTCAGGGGAGTGGAAAACGAGAGATATAGACGGTAAATAGAACAAATGAATGAAAGATATTGAAAAAGCAACAATGTTCATGGAAATGTGGAGCCCACAATGGTCCATTGTTGGCTGTGGGGAACATGATAATGATGTCAGACAATGAAACTCAATGGGACAACAGTGAAACTATTATCACAACTAGGGTGAGGGAAGGACAGTGCAAGATTGAGTCCAGTAAAGACCGATTAATGATAGTCCTAGGGTCTCCAATGAGGTTGATGGTAGGTTAGATGTTGAGCTAATTTAGATTTTTTTTACTGGAATATCATCCCAATCAAATCTTCCAGGAGTGGACCCCTGTATAATGGCGAGACCAACCACAGACTGGCGATCATTTAGAGCAACACCTTTGCTCAGTCCGTCTAGGCCTATGTAATGTCCCAGTTGCCAAGCACTAACTCCCCCTCCCATTCCCACACTGATCCTTCTGTCCAGGGCCTCCTCCATTGTGAGAGTGAGGCCAAACGCAAATTGGAGGAGCAGCACCTTAGCAGCTTTCATCCCAGCACTTGGTTGAATATTGATTTCTCTAAATTTAAGTAACTCTTGCATCCCTACTCTCTCTGTCCCTCCCTCACCCTAGTTCACTGTTGTCCCATTGAGTTTCATTGGCTGACATCATTATCATGTTCCCCACAGCCAACAATGGACCATTGTGGGCTCCACATTTCCATGATCATCGTTGCTTTTTCAATATCTTTCATTCATTTGTTCTATTTACCATCTATATCTCTTGTTTCCCACCATCCTGACCCTCAGTCTGAAGACGGGTCTCGACCCAAATCTTACTGTTGAGGAGAACATGTCTGCCTGCCCCATTGGGTGTGCATGCATGCATAACTGGGCACGAGAACCATTCAGTTTGTACGTGAAACAAATGCACATATTCATTAAAATAAAGGGTATGATGGAGCATGAATAAGGTCATTACTGCCCAGAGCAGCACCGAATATGAGCATGATCAATCAATATGACAGACACAGAGCTGGAAATACTTGGCATGCTGAGAAATCATCTTTCAAATTAAAATATATCTTGCACAGAAAATAGATTAATCCATAGTCATTAAAAGTAGTTTAAAGATGTACGTTTGGGGAAAGGTGCCAAAGGTAGAGTGAAACAATCAGTGATCAAAACATTTATTCTTGCATTCCAACTTTGACATCGTTTTAGATTCTCTTATTCAATGTGTTTTGTGTTATTAGATGAACAAATTCAGTCGGAACCGTTGACATGCCAGACCTGACACTCGCACCTGTCTGAAAAATGGTTGTGTCAATAAAAATGCATCCGAGATTGGAGAATGTTGTTCACCTCAAGTGGAATGTACAGCTGCAACTGAGAAGGTCATACCTAAATCGCAGCCCACAAAACCATGTCCAAGGCAATTCAAATCAGTTACCATTGTTGCAATTGGCAACTCGTCGAAATAAGCTTGGCCATTAAGATCGCCCAAGTGCTGTAATGGTCAACAAGAATTGTCACACTTGGACGGTCTGCGGATCCACAACTTAGAGAAGAAACTAAAACAATTTCACTGCCATTAAAACTATAACAGAATGTCTGAAGAAGGGTCTCGACCTGAAACGTCACCCGTTCCCCTCTCCAGAGATGCTGCCCGCTGAGTTACTCCAGCATTTTGACAGATTTACTAGAATGTTGCCTGGGTTTCAGCAACTAAGTTACAGAGAAAGGTTGAACAAGTTAGGGCTTTATTCTTTGGAGCGCAGAAGGTTAAGGGGGGACTTGATAGAGGTTTTTTAAAATGATGAGAGGGATAGACAGAGTTGACGTGGAAAAGCTTTTCCCACTGAGAGTAGGGAAGATTCAAACAAGGGGACATGACATGAGAATTAAGGGACTGAAGTTTAGGGGTAACATGAGGGGGAACTTCTTTACTCAGAGAGTGGTAGCTGTGTGGAATGAGCTTCCAGTGAAGGTGGTGGAGGCAAGTTCGTTTTTATCATTTAAAAATAAATTGGATAGTTATATGGATGGGAAGGGAATGGAGGGTTATGGTCTGAGCGCAGGTATATGGGACTAGGGGAGATTATGTGTTCGGCACGGACTAGAAGGGTCGAGATGGCCTGTTTCCGTGCTGTAATTGTTATATGGTTATTATATGGTTATTTTGTGTCTATTTTTGGTTTAAACCAGCATCTGCAGTTCCTTCGTACGCAGAAAGTTTGAGTTTGAATTTACAGAAGTTTATTGTCACGTTACTTTTGTTGCATGCTAACCAGTCGGCGGAAAGCAATGGAGCCATTAACAGAGTGTAGATACACGATGAAGGGAGTAATGTGAATAATATTGAGTGCAAGACAAAACCAGTAAAGTCTGATCAAAGATGATGGTCCCCAATGAGATAGATAGTAGTTCAGGACTGCTCTCTAGATGTGGTAGGATGGTTCAGTTGCGTGATAACAGTGGTAAAGCGAGCTTTATAGTTTGGAAGAACATCTGACAAAGAAAAACTGTAATGCTAGTGTTTCTGTAGCTTAAACAATAACATCAGCTGAGTTTCAGATCCTTGAATACAGATTTAAATTGCATCAGATAATTCAATATTCAGTCAAACACTTCCTCTTGTCAGATACCATAAATGGAAAACACACTGCAGAATGACTCACCATCTACAAGAAGTACAGATATCTATCATTATAGAAAACCATCAAAATAAGCCTTGGTTGAGAAATAAATCCAAACTAGATGGACAGAATATTTTCAGCTCTGAGACATTAAAGTTCTGTCTAAACGTTACTGGTGAATGGTGACAGTGTTGACAGTGACAGCTGCAAGGGTGTAACACAATGCAGTTGCTCATTTCCGGGGTTACGTCCACGCCTGGGTGGTGTTAGAGAGGGACGATGCCCTGTCTACGGGCGCCCTGGGGGATTTCCAGGACCGCTGGGCACCGCAATATATCCTCGACAAGGATTGTAATATAGTTGTCTAAAGGGCCTGTCCCACTTAGACGATTTTTTTGGCGACTACATGTGACTAGGCTGTCACCACATAGTCGCGGAGTGACGCCTGTATGGTCGTGAGTAGTCTCCTCAAGTCGCCTAAAGAGTCGTTACTTTTTTCTGGTCGCTACTGGATTTTGAAATGTTTTGGCGACTGTGGGCTCGACGTAGCTTGTGTTCCCCTGTCGTAGGTTGTCGCCAGGATGATGCAGGTTGTCACCAGGTGATGTTGGTTGTCGCCGGGTGCTGATTTGGGTGAATTCCATTGGCGACTACCTACGTCAACCGACATCAACCGGTGACAGGTACCAGCGACTGAATGTCGCCGACAGGGTCATTGCTTGTAGTAGCTTGTTGCGGGTGGACGTAGGTTGACTTTGGTTTTCATAGGTTGTCGCCTGTGTGGGCGTGGGTTGTCGTAGATGGACATCCGAATTGGTCGTCGGTAGCTTGCTGTAGCTTGATGTCAACTAGGTGGTAGGTTGTCGTAGCTACTCGTAGACATTGTCGTAGGGGGGCTCCAGTCGCCGTTTTTACCGCAACCTACTACGACCGTGACAGTCGCCGGCATGCACCGAAAAAGTAGCCTAAGTTGGACTGGCCCTTAAGAGCATAAAAGTTAGAAATATTTGTTCAGATAATTGGGTGATTTTGTATTATGGTGGTGGGTTTGTTTGGTATTGGTTTGTATTGTATACAGTAAAATGCATTTGCACCTTCCAGGCAGACGTGATGCGCAGTTTCTCTGCTGCAAGCCCAAACTAGTCACAGATACTTTTGGGAGCCAAGTTGAGAGGGAAGGTACAGGGTGAAACATAATGTTTTGTTTCTGAAAGCGGGCCAGTATGAATGGGCAACGACATTGTATCTTACGCAGGTCAAATGTTATGATGATGATGATGATGTTTTATTGTCACCACTAACAATGAACCAAGGCACAGTGAAAGTCTATGTATTGCCCGCAATCCTGTAAAATCAAACTAGAGAGAAGAACAATCATAGATATGTACAATTGTAGTGTAATAGTAAACTTCACACAGACAGTACACAAAGAGTCGCCATCTTACTGGCACCAACAAAGTTTCAAAGTTGTTAAGAATACCGAGTATTATCTTGGCCCTAAAGGCCAGTTGTCCTGACAGCACCGATCCCTTCCTCTGTCCACTGCCACCTTTAAAAGTAAGTTTTTGTAAGTAAGTAAGTATGTTTATTGGCCAAGTATTCACATACAAGGAATTTGCTTTAGTGCTCCGCCCACAAGTAACAACATGACATACAGTGACAGTTACGAATGACTCAGAAAACACTAAACATTAATAATAATAAAACATTAATGATAAAACACCGTTGATCAAGCATGTGAACCAACAAAATACCAGAACAAAGGGAGGCTACAGATTTTTGGCTGTTGAGTAGAGCAACTAGTCATGGATAAAAACTGTTTTTATATCTGGCTGTGGCAGCTTTGACAGTCCGGATTCGACTTCCAGAAGGAAGTGATTCAAAGATGTTTGTGGCCAGGGTGAGAGGGGTCAGAGATGATCTTGCCCACTCGCTTCGTGGCCCTTGCAGTGTACAGTTCATCAATGGAGGGAAGGTTGCAACCAATAATGATGGCCCTTTGTCCAGCATGCATGGTTGGGAGATGTAGATAGGCCCAAGAGGGTACAGGTTTGTAGGTTAATTGGCTTGGTAAATGTAAAAATTGTCCCTAATATGTGTTGGATAGTGTTAATATGCGGGGATCGCTGGTCAGTACGGACTCAGTGGGCCGATTGGTCTGTTTCCATGCTGTATCTCTAAACTAAACTAAACTAAACTCGACTTCCTCTGCATGTACGATACATACAGAGCACATTCCCAACATTTTCTATTCCAGCTTTGAACGGCTGTTTATATTAGGATATGTCCTAACATTCATTTGAAATCTGACTTATTTTCCAAAGGAATGTTAGATAAAGATTATTAAATATTAAAAATAGTTTGACTTCCACACGTAAAAATTGTCCCTAGTGTGTGTAGGATAGTGTTAATATGCGGGGATCACTGGTCAGCGAGGAACTGGTGGGTCGAAGGGCCCGTTTCCACGCTGTATCTCTAAATTGAAATAAACTAAACTAGAAGAACAGCCCTCCATCTGACTGCTTCCCCTCTTTGGGCGGGCAAACTGGGCTTTCTGGGCAGATGCTCAGTCCTCTGTCCACACTGAGCGTGTCCTAGGGAAGAGAGCCGGGCAATGCAGGCAAGTTCTCCATCTCCGCTCCATGCAGGCGGGTGAACCGGGCCTTCCTGGCTGTTCCACGGTCCTCTGTCTGCGGCTGGTGGCTCAGACCCATGGCCTGCAGAGTTACACAGAAACTTAGAAAAATATCAAAATAGGTAGAGGAGAAGGCGATTCGGCACTACGAGCCACCACCACCATCAATATGATCATGGCTGATCATATAAAATTAGTGCCCCTATCTTGCTTTTTCCCCATATCCCTTGATTCCATTAGCCCTAAGAGCTCCATCTAACTCTCTTGAAAACATCCAGTGAATTGGCCTCCACTGCCTTCTGTGGCAGAGAATTCCACAGATTCACAACTCTCTGGATGAAGAAGTTTTCCTCATCTCAGTCTTAAATGTGTACCCCTTATTCTCAAACTATGGCCCCTGGTTCTGGATTCCCCAACATTGGGGACATATTTTCTGCCTCTAGCATGTCCAATCCCTTAATCTATATTACTAAAAGTCTGATCTTGACCACTTCCTGTTGTTCTGTATATTGATTTTAGAAAGTACGCTGCCACTTATGGCTGTAATTTTTGGCCATCTCACTCAGAGGCCCCTTCCGCTGTGCAGGATAAGAGGATTTATCCCATTGATGAAAAATAAAAGAGTTATTAGTGTTTAAAATATTTGAGATTCTCTCGCCTGAAGGCCATGCCCATTCCGGAGGGACTATAGAATCCGGAAGTGTTGAGTGCCTCAGTCAGTCTCTGCAAAATGGGGGAGCGAGATGGTCACGTCTCTCAGTCTGAGCTGTGAATAACACTGAACACATGTCTACTAAACTGTGAGTGGTTTTACTGACCTGTCAGTGCCCTTAATGTGGTTTGAAAATATAGTTTGGAATTGCTAAAGCTGTGTTGCCTTTGGTTTGGAAATGCTAAAGCTGTGTTGCCTTTGGTTTGGAAATACTAATGCTGCGTTGCCTTGCCTAATTAAAGTTGCCTTGTCTTCAATATAATTAAAAGTCTAATCTTGACCACTTCTGTGACTGACGTACAAGCACACCTAGGTCTCGTTGCACTTCCCTTTTTCCTAATCTGACACCATTCCGATAATCGAAGGTAGACACAAAAGGTTGGAGTAACTCAGCAGGACAGGCAGCATCTCTGGAGAGAAGCAATGGGTGACGTTTTGGGTCGAGACCCTTCTTCAGAGATGCTGCCTGTCCCGCTGAGTTACTGCAGGTATTTGTGTCCACCTTTGATTTAAACCAGCATCTGCAGTTCTTTCTTACACCATTCAGATAATAATCCCACTTCCAGTACTTGGTGAGGCAGAGGTTCACTTGCACCTTCTCCAACCTTATCTACTGTATCTGCTGTATATCGGCGAGACCAAGCGCAGGCTCGGCGGTCGTTTCGCTCAACACCTCTGCTCAGTCCGCCTTAACCTACCTGATCTCCCGATTGCTCAGCACTTTAACTTCCCATCCCATTCCCAATCTGACCTTTCTGTCCTGGGCCTCCTCCATTGTCAGAGTGAGGCCCAGTGCAAATTGGATGAACAGCACCTTATATTTTGCTTGGGTGGCTTACACCCCAGCGGTATGAACAATTGACTTCTCTAACTTCAAGTAGCCCTTGCTTTCTCTCTCTCTCCATCCCCTCTCCTTCCCAGTCCTCCCACCAGTCTTACTGTCTCTGTCTACATTCCATCCACTCCCCTCACATCAGTCTGAGGAAGGGTCTCGACCCAAAACATCACCCATTCCTTCTCTCCAGAGATGCTGCCTGTCCTGCTGAGTTACTCCAGCATTTTGTATCTATCATTCAGATAATAATCTGCCTTCCTGTTCTTGCCACCAAAATGTATAACCTCACATTTGTCCACATACTGCATCTGCCATGCATCTGCCCACTCACACAATCTGTCCAAGTCACCCTGAAGCCTCATACCATCCTCCTCGCAGCTCACACTACCACCCAGCTTTGTGTCATTCGCAAACTTGGAGATGTTGCATTTGATTCCCTTGTCCAAATCGTTAATATATATTCGAGGTAAAGGAACCGCTTGGAGCTAGTGATCATAATATGATTAGTTTTAATCAGCAATTTGAGAAGGAGAAGGTTAAATCGGAAATATCAGTTATGCCGTTGAACGAAGGGGACTATGAAGGCATGAGGGAGGAGCTGGCCAAGGTAGATTGGAAAGGAATCCTAGCAGGAATGACGGTGGAACAG
Organism: Leucoraja erinaceus; assembly: GCF_028641065.1. Taxonomy (NCBI): domain Eukaryota; kingdom Metazoa; phylum Chordata; class Chondrichthyes; order Rajiformes; family Rajidae; genus Leucoraja; species Leucoraja erinaceus. Next base: position 1,819,753 of record NC_073402.1, on the reverse strand, counting down.
CAATGGCAGGAATTTCTGGGCATAATCCGGAAGACACAGGATCATTTCATTCCAAAAGGAAGAAAGATTCTAAGGGGAGTAAAAGGCAACCATGGTTGACAAGAGAAGTTAAGGATAGAATAAAATTAAAAGAAAAGATGTATAACACAGCAAAGAGTAGCCGGAAGCCAGAGGATTGGGAAACTTTCATAGGACAACAGCATGTAAACCAGGATATCCTGTTGGTTGCAACAACTACAGAGAATGATGGTTTTCAAGGGAACTTTCAGGAGACTGAGAGAGCACAGTATTAAGTTAAAATAAAGCAAATGGATGTGTTTGCAGAAAGAATAATTCCACTGTGCAGTTGCATATGTGACAAATAAAACACAGCTGGACCATTGAAGGTTGGTGTCAATGGCGGCAGCCAGTGAAGAAGAGGACATGGAAGTGACAAGGTCGTTCCTGGTTATGTTGGGTGTGGTTCCTTTGATGGACGTCAGAACATTGCATTCATTAAAGTCATAGTCATACAGTATGAAAACAGGCCCTTCTACACTAGTCCCACCTGCTCGCATTTGGCCTTTATCCCTCTAAACATTTCCTACCCATGTACATGTCCACATTTCTTTTAAATGTTATTATAGTACATCCCCTGGGAGCTTGTTCCATATATCCACCTGTGAAAAGGAGCACCTCAAGTTCCTATTAAATCTTTCCCTTCACACCTTAAAACTATGGCCTCAGGTTCTTGATTCCCCTACTCTGGGTAGAAGGCTCTGTGCATGTACCTATCTGTTCCCTCATGATCTTATACATCTATATAAGATTACCTCTCGTCTTCCTGTTCGATATGGAACAAAGTTCTAGCCTGCTCAACCTCTCGCTATACGCCAGGCCCTCGAATCCTCGTAAATCTTCACTCTGCACTCTCCAGCTTAACAGCGTCTTTCCTATAGCAAGGTGACCAAAACTGAACACAATACTCCATACCCGGCCTCGCCAACATTTTGTACAATTGTGGCTAAACATCAAAACCTCCGTACTCAATACCCTTGCTGATGAAAGTCTTCTTGACCACCTTGTGATGTAATTTTCAAGGAACTATGTAGTTTAGTCTAGTTTAAGTTATTGTTGTCACATGTATCGAGGTACAGTGAAACACTTTTGTTTGCATGCCATCCAGTCAAAGAAAAGTCTATATATACATCAATACAATTGTTCCACGCAATACTCCCCAGAGCCCTGCCATTCATTGTGAAGGTTCAGCCCTAGTTTGACCTCACACTTACAGTATCTGTATGAAACTCCATTAACCATTCCTCACACCACTTGCCCAACTGTGGTAAATTTTGCTAACCATTTTCGCTTTCAACAATATCACCCACTTTAGTGTCATCTGCAAACTTACTAATGCCTTGTGCATTTTCAGCAAAATCACTGATAGCCACAAACAACAGTGGATCCAGCACTTTGTTCTCCAATGTAGACCCAATGCGCCACTTGTCACATGACTCCAACCGCAAAGCAACCTTCTACCATCACTCTACACTTTCTTCCATGAAGCCAATTTTCTATCCAGTTGGCTGTCTCTCCCTGGATCCCATGCGATCTAACCATAGTAGCAGCCTACCATGCAGACCCTTATGCTGAAGACCATATAGATAATGGCTACAGCTCTGCCCTCATCAATATTTTTAGTTACGCCTTCAGATAACTCAATCAGATTTGTGAGACACAATCTCCCACATACAAAACCATGCTGACTATCCCTAATCAGCCCGTCTACATCTTCTCCCTCAGAATCCTCTCCAGTAACTTGCCTTTCACAGATGTTCGGCTCACTAGTCTGTAGTTCCCAGGCTTTTCCTTGCAGCCCTTCTTAAATAGAGGCACAACATCAACCACCCTCCAGTCTTCCAGCACCTCATTCTTATCCAATGCTGATTCATAGATCTCAGCCAGGGCTCCTGCAATTTCTTCTCTAGCTTCCCGCAGTGTCCTTGGATATATCTGGCCAGGCCCAAGAGATCTGTCCACTTTCAAAAGCCTTAGGACCTTCAACACATCCTTGACCATTACACTGACTATCCTCCAGACACTATCTCCATCACGGTTTTTGTCCACAGCAAAAACAGAGGAGTAATACTCACTGAAGATCTTACCCATCTTACCCAGTCCAGAACCAGGGGCCACAGTATAAGAATAAGGGGTATGCCATTTAGAACGGAGATGAGGAAACACATTTTCGCAGAGAGTTGTGAGTCTGTGGAATTCTCTGCCTCAGAGGGCGGTGGAGGCCGGTTCTATGGATACTTTCAAGAGAGAGCTAGATAGGGCTCTTAAAAATAGTGGAGTCAGGGGATATGGGGAGAAGGCAGGACCGGGGTACTGATTATGGATGATCACATTGAATGGTGGCGCTGGCTCGAAGGGCCAAATGGCCTGCTCCTGCATCTTCTGTCTATCTCCTGCTGCTCCACACAGAGGTGAGGAGCCCTGTGTGGAGCTCCTCTGAGGGGCCCTATTCTCTCGCTAATCACCCATTTTCCCTTAATCTACATAGGATCTCATTGGATTTCATTTGATATTACCTGCCTTTGCTAACTCCTGCTCCCTTTTTGCCCTCCTGATTTCCTAGTTAAGTACACTCCCAAAATTCCTCCAGGGATTTACTTGATCCCATCAGCCTCCACTTACCCCATGCCTGCTTCTTACTCTTGACCAGAGTCTCAATTTCCCTCGTCATCCAAGGTACCTTACGCCCAGCTGCCTTACCCTTCACTCTAACAGGAACATGCATGTCCTCAACTCTTGACATTACAAGTTTAAAAGCATCCAACTTTCCAACAACCCACTCCAATCACCGTCAGCTAGTTCCTGTCTAATACAATCAAAGTTGACGTTGCCCCAATTCAAAATTCAACTTGTGGGCCTGCCTGTCCTTATCCATCATTATATCAGTGGTCGCTGGTCCCAAAAGGCTCCCCAACTTACACATCAGCCACTTACCGTTCCCAATTTCCCAAAAGTAGATCCAAGTTCATACATTCTTGAGTGATAGGAGAAAAATGAGGCCATTCGGCCCATCATCTCGTCCCCCATTCAACCATGGCTGATCTATCTCTCCCTCTTAACCCCATTTCCTGCCTTCCCATAACCCCTGACTCCTGTACTAATCTATCTACCTCTGCCTTAAAAATATCCATTGAAGGCCTCCACAGCCGTCAGCAGCAATGAATGCCACAGATTCACCACCCTCTGACTAAAGCTCGCTTTAGCTTTGCCATCTCCTGTATAAGGCCCTGCTACATATTGCCTGAGTAAACGTTCCTGATTACATATGATGATGAACTCCACCCTATCATGGCCCTTGGCACTATGACAATCCCAGTCATGTTTGGGAAAGTTAAAATCCCCATCTATGACATTTATTATTTTTGCAAAGCGTGCAATCTCCTCACATATTTGCTCTTCTAATTCTCGTTGAAGAAGGATGTGGACCAAAGAGAAACGCTTACTTAGCAGGTGAAGTTTTTCGTTTTAACCATGAAAGCATAGGTTAATTTCATGGTTAACATTGAGAGCTTCACCTGCTGGGGTTGGCGGGTGAATTAGCAAGACACTTACAGTAAATCAAGTCATGTTGCAATTGTTGAGACCGCATTTAGAATATTGTGTTCAGTTTTGGGCACCATGTTACAGGAAAGATGTTGTCAAGCTGGATAGGGTGCAGAGAAGATTTACGAAGATGTTGCCAGGACTTGAGGGTCTGAGCTATAGGGAGCGGTTGAGCAGGCTGGAGCCCTATTCCTTGGAGCGCAGGAGGATGAGGGTGATCTTATAGAGGTGTGGTTGAGACAGGTACCTGTCCTATCGGAAAGTTAAAGAACCATTTAGACAGTTACAGGGATAAGACAGGTTTAGAGGTATATGGGCCAAATGCAGGAAGGTGGAACTAGTGTAGATGGGACATGTTGGTAAAGTTATTGTCATAGAATCATAAAAGTGAGATTGAGCAGGCTCAGACTTTACTCCTTGAAGCACAGGAGGATGAGGGGTGATCATACATTGCAGGGGAATTCCTCATTTCCAAATCACTGTCACCTTGGAACGTTTTCCATTATTGCTGCTACCTACCATTGCCCAAGTTGATATCACAACAGTGACTTACATATGAAAGTATTTGTAATTGTTTTACGCCTGACACATTAAATAGTTGCAGGTCCTTTAACTTCTTCCTTTGCTCCTTTGTTGCAAGATTTAACAGAGCAGCTGCCTCACAAGAAAACAGGCCACGGAATAGTCCTCTTGCGATTTCCCCGCCATTCAGTACAGTCATGTCTGTTCTGCGTCAAATCTTAGCTTCTCTTGGGCATTAGTTCCACAAATTCAATGGTTCTTTTATATTCACATGTGTGAAATGCTAACACAGTGAAATAATTTTTCTTACAAACAGTCCAGTAGAGTATTGTCATATCCCCCGAGCCCTGATTAGCAAGTGTTCAGAAATAGTCTACGGATCCCGCATGGATGTTTTGGTGCCATTTTCAAAGTCCATGCTGTTCCAGACGAGTGTCAGGCTGTTGTGGGCCTCTAGCCATCTCCTTCCTTGGACACCACGTCCCTCTCCTCGCGCCTTCGCTCCTTGCCCGTCGCATCCATTGCCATCACCGGCTCCATTCTCTAGTCTCTAGTCTCTGGGGGTCAAGCAGGGGCCGGCTCTGCGGGCTCCCCATCCCAGGCCAGCAGTCCACCACGTCCAACAGACAGAGGGCCAGCACGGTGGGCTGAAGCCGTGGTCTTGAGTTTGGCGGCAAAAAGGGCCGCGGTCTACTGGCACCCTCCTCAATCTTCCAAATGTTCATCTAACTCCTCCAATAAATTCCTCCAATAACTGGCCGCGACCCCTCGCCAAGGCAGAGAAATTCACCCCCATCTACAAGAAGAAACTTCCACTGGAAGAGTCTGTGTACCACGTGTACATGGAGTGCGTGAGGCTGCAGCCGCTGTTCCAATACCTAAAGGGGCTGCTCCTTGCCTTCTGGCTGCATTTCTCACCCACCATCCTCATCTTCGGACACCCTGTGCGCAGGGGAGAGGGTAGGGCTGAAGATGTCCTGGTTGGGTTGCTCCTGGGCCTGGCCAAGCTGGCCATCCGCGAGTCACGGCGCCAGGTGGAAGAGGCCTCAGGGGGACCGTCAAGAGCTAGGGGGACCGGTGCCATCGAGAGCTACCTGGCGGGGCTTGCCGAGAACGAAGGGAGGACGGGGCAAGGAGCTGCCTTTGGCCACGTGCGACCATGTTTGCTGCTGCTGTTCAATTAACATTTTGTAACTTTGCCGATTGTCGGAAATGTGGCGACTCTTGTGTTGCTGCCCAGGTGAGGTCTGCTGGGTTGTCTGTGAAACAAAGCAGTTCACTGCAAAGATCTTATAGCAGAGCTATAACATGTTAGTTTAAATTAGTTTGGTATAGTATCGAGATACAGTGCAGAAACAGGCCCTTCGGCCCACTGAGTCCACACTGACCAACAATCTCCGCACACTAAAGGGCCTGTCCCATCTTGACGCCGTACGCAGTGTCTTGACGCTGTACGTCACGCACGAACGTCCCGTGGACTTCGCTCGAACTTCACCTCACTCACGCGACCTCCGTGCGTCCCCGCTTCTGGTTTGGTCGCGCTCACCGCACGCAGTCGCATGCTCGTGGGACTGGCCCTTAACACTATTCTACTCACACTAGGAACAATTTACAATTATACTAAGCCAATTAACCTACAAACCTGTATGTCTTTGGAGTGTGGGAGGAAGCCAAAGATCTCGGAGAAAACATACGCAGGTCACGAGGAGAACGTACAAACTCCGTACAGCCAGCAGCCATAGTCAGGGTTGAGCCTGGGTCTCTGGCGCTGTAAGGCAGCAACTCTACCGCTGCGCCACTGTGCCGGCCAAATTCCTCGAGCAACAAACAACTTTCTGTCCTAATTATTGTGAATCATTCAGACCAAAGCAAAGTTCTTGTAAAATTGAAGTAAATATGGAAATACTGGAAACACCCAAACATTCAAAGAGGTAACCTCAAATGTTATGCATTTTCTCACACTTCCCTAAATAAACTTCCTTTGTCATCATACATTATAGCTTAACATGCATGAGCGTCATCGCCACACCATCTTTTATACTTTGTTTAGTCAGAATTGTTAAGTTTATTAAGATTTAGTCAGTCTAAAAATCTCCCTTGATTCCAGCGAAATGACTGCTTCATGATTTTATTTCCTAGATTGTTTATTCAGTTCTGTTTAGTTTAGTATAGTTTAGTTTACCATCACGTGTACATTGAAAAGCATTTTTGTTGCGTGCTGTGGCGGAAGGCTATACATGATTACAATCAAGCTGTATTAGTGAGTTTCATTTAATGCTTCCCATCTCCCCTCATCTTGTACTACACATCAAGAATAGATAGGTTAGACTCTTGGCTGCATTGGAGTTATTTGTGATTCAGACAACAAGCAAAGTCCACCAGAATATCGAGTTGTGCTGTATGATAAGGTTTAATTTTTGGTTTGTTAATGTCACGTGTACCAAGATACAGTGAAAAGCTTTTATTTACATTCTATCAATGACACCAGAGAGCACTATACTTAAAGACAATCAAGCTATACTTGTATAACAGGTGAAGAGGATAATGTAGAATGACCCCAGGAATGAGTGGGTTAACATATGATGAGCGTTTGAAGGCACTGGGCCTGTACTCGCTGGAGTTTAGAAGGATGAGGGGAAACCTTATTGAAATTTACTGAATAGTGAAAGGCCTGGATAGAGTGAATGTAGAGAGGATGTTTCCACTAGTGGGAGAGTCTAGGACCAGAGCTCACAGCCTCAGAATAACAGGATGCACCTTTAGAAAGGAGAAGTCGTGGGATTTCTTTCATCAGAGGGTGGTGAATCTGTGAAATTCATTGCCACAGACGGCTAAAAGGGCCAAGTCATTAGGTATTGTTAAAGTGGAGATTGACAGGTTCAGGGTTTCAAGGTCAGTTTATTGTCACATGTACCTATTAAGGTGCAGTGAAATCCGAATGACCATACAGGTTATGACTAGTAAGGGAGTCATAGGTTATGGGGAGAAGGCAGGAGAATGGGGTAGAGAGTGAAATATAGATTAGCCATGATTGATTGGCAGAGCAGACTTGATGGGCTGAATGCATTGGTGCTGCTCCTGTGACTCATGTACTTATGAGAATATAGAACGTTGAATATAGTTTCTCAGCTTTGTAGCATTACAGTTCCAGAGAAAAAGTCCAAAGTCCATAGATACATAGACAATCGAAGCAGGAGTAGGCCATTCGGCCCTTCGAGCCAGTGCTACCATTTAATGTGATCATGGCTGATCATCCACAATCAGTACCCCGTCCCTGCCTTCTCCCCATACCCCTTGATTCCATTAGCCCTAAGAGCTCTATCTAACTCGCTTTTGAATGCATCCAGTGAATTGGCCTCCACTGCCTTCTGACGCAGAGAATTCTACAAATACACAACTGTGTGAAAAGGTTTTTCCTCATCTCAGTTCTAAATTCCCTACCCCTTATTCTTAAACTGTAGCCCATGACATCGGGAACATAATTCCTGCATCTACCGTGCCCAATCCCTTGATAATTGTATTTGTGTCTATAAGATACCCTCTCATCCTTCTATATTCCAGTGTATACAAGCCCAGTGGCTCCACTCTTTCATCATATGACAGTCCTGCCATCCTGGGAATTAACGTGATGAACCTATGCTGCACTCCCTCAATAGCAAGAATCTCCTTCCTCAAATTAGGAGACCAAAACTGCACACAATACCCCAGGTCTCACCAGGGCACTGCACAACTGCAGAAGGACCTCTTTGCTCCTGTACTCAACTCCTCTCGTTATGAAGGCCAACATGTCATTAGCTTTCTTCACTGCCTATTGTACCTGCTTGCTTACTTTCAGTGACTGAAGTACAAGGACATCCAGGTCTCGTACTTCCCTTTTCCCAACTTCACACAATTCAGATAATAATCTGCCTTCCTGTTCTTGCCACCAAAGTGAATAACCTCACATTCATCCACATTAAAATGAATCTGCCATACATCTGCCCACTCACCTAACCTGTCCAAGTCACCCTGCATCCTCATAGCATCCTCCTCACAGTTCACACTGCCACACAGCTTTGTGTCATCTGCAAATTTGCTAATGTTACTTTTAATTCCTTCATCTAAATCATTAATGTATATTGTAAATAGCTGCGGTCCCAGCACCGAGCCTTGCGGTACCTCCACTAGTCACTGCCTGCCATTCAGAAAGAGACCCGTTAATCCCTACTCTTTGTTTCGTGTTTGCAACCAATTTTCTACCCATGTCAATACCCTACCCCCAATACCATGTGCTCTAATTTCGCCCACTAATGTCCCGTGGAACCTTATCAAAGGCTTTCTGAAAGTCCAGGTACACTACATCCACTGGCTCAGCATTGTCCATTTCACTTGTTACAGCCTTTAAAAATTCCAGAAGATTTGTCAAGCATGATTTTCCCTTCGTAAATCCATGCTGACTTGGACTGATCCTGTTACTGCTATCCAAATTGCACCTTTCATAATCGACTCCAGCATCTCCCCCACCTCTCCCCCTGCTTTCTTGAAAAGTGGGATAACATTAGCTACCCTCCAATCCACTGGAACTAATCCTGAATCTATAGAACATTGGAAAATGATGCATCCATGATTTCTAGAGCCATCTCCTTGAGTATCCTGGGATGCAGACCATCAGGCCCTGGGGATTTATCAGCCTTCAGTCCCATCAATCTACCCAACACCATTTCCTGCCTAATGTGAATTTCCTTCAGTTCCTCCATCACCCTTGGTCCTCTGTCCCCTAGTACATCTGGGAGATTGGTTCCGTCTTCACTAAGGAAGACAGAACCAAAGCACCTGTTCAACTCGTCTGCCATTTCCTTGTTCCCCAAAATAAATTCACCTGTTTCAGTCTTCAAGAGACCCACATTTGTCTTAACCAATTCCTCTTTACATACCTAAAGAAGCGTTTACTATTCACCTTTATATTCTTGGCTAGCTTACCTTTGTACCTCATCTTTTCTCCCTGTATTTCAGTTACCTTCTGTTGCTCTTTGAAAGTTTTCCCAATCCTCTGGCTTCCCGCTCATCTTTGCTATGTTATATGTCTTCTCTTTTATTTTATACTGTCCTTGACTTCCCTTGTCAGCCACAATCGCCTCTTACTCCACTTGGAATCTTTCTTCCTATTTGGAATGAAATGCTCTTGCATCTTCTGGATTATTCCCAGAAATACCTGCCATTGTTGTTCCACTAACATCCTTGCTAGGGTCCCTTTCCAGTCAGCTTTGGCCAGCTCCTCCCTCATGCCTCCATAGTCCCCTTTGTTCAACAGCAATACCGATGCTTTCGATTTTACCTTCTCCCTCTCAAATTGCAGATTAGAATTTATCATATTATGGTCACCACCTCCTAATGGTTCCTTTACCTTGAGTTCCCTAATCAAATCCTGTTCATTATACAACACTAAATCCAGGATTGCCTTCTCCCTGGTAGGCTCCAGTACAACTGCTCTAAGAATCCATCTCGGAGAGGCACTCGGAGAGGCACACAAACTCCTCTTCTTGGGGTCCAGTACCAACCTGATTTTCCCAGTCTACCTGCATGTGAAATCTCCCATAACCACCGTAGCATTACCTTTGTTGCATGCCAAATTTAACGCCTGATGCAACTTGCACCCAATCTCCGGGCTACTGTTTGGGGGCCTGTAGATAACTCCCATAGGGTCATTTTACCACTGGGATCCCAAGAAGGGATCCCAGTGGTCTATAAATCTGAATCCCCGCGCCCTGCACCAGCCCCTCAGCCACATATTCAGATCCCCTATCTCCCTGTTCCTGCCCTCACCAGCACGAGGTACTGGAAGCAATCCAGAGATAACCACCCTAGAAGTCCTGCTTTTCAGCCTTGTTCCTAATGGGCCTGTCCCACTTAGGGGACTGTTTAGGCGACTGCAGGATGGTTGCGGGTGGTTGCGGGTGGTTGCGGGGAGTCGCCTTCATGGCTGTGAAGAGTTCCCGCATTCTGGGAACTAGTCGCGGCCTCATTATGGTTACCGTGAATTTTTCACCATGTTGAAAAACTAGCGCCGACTAGAATGAAGCGGCCATGGAGAGTAGCGAGAATTCTCGTGCCGTAGGTGGGTCGCCAGGAGGTCGATGGTTCTCATAGGTTGTAGTCGGTGCTGACCGGTGAATTTCATTGGCTCATTGGGGAAAAAAAGTTAAGCAGTAGTTGTCAGAACCAAGGATAACCGACCGGTAATGTTAATGTCCGTCGAACTTCACAGCCGTGTATCTCTGGCTTCTTAAAAGTTGTCTCCACTCCTTCTCCCACCTTCTCCCCCCTCTTTTAAAGGACTTACCTTACCCTGTGCTTTAGCCATCTTAATTACTCCGCCAATCTTCCTGTACATTGTGGTGTGTGTCTGTATCACCTTGGCTTTGCACCATGTGAATTTCACTCAGACAGCTCTCCCCTGCACCTCTCTCTCTGCACCTCTCTCTCTCTCTCTCTCTCTCTCTCTCTCTCCTCCTCTCTCTCTCTCTCTCTCTCTCTCTCTCTCTCTCTCTCTCTCTCTCTCTCTCTCCCTCTCTCTCTCTCTCTCTATCTCTCTCTCCTCCTCTCTGCCCCTCTCCCTCTCTAATTTTCTCCATTGGCCATCTTCTCTTTGGCCTATATATGGCAGTAATCGCGCCAGGTCTCCATGTGCTGAATCCAATTGCAATTAATTCAACCGGATACTTTGCTTCACTGTTCCTGATGTCTGCTTCGTCGTGGGTCGGTAGAAGATTGCGGGTTTCCGTTTTGGGTGTTCAAACTTGAAAGTGCTTGAAAGTGGAGCATTGTCGATGCTGCTCTCCCCAATTGTTGGTGCTTCTGTGTCGGTCACTGTCCCTGCCAGTTGCTCCACGCTGTCACGTTGCTTCCTGGGCTGCAGCATTGCCTCAGCAGAACGTTCTTTAGCTTCTCTCGTCTCCCACAGTTCAGCTAATGAATATTGTACAACAAATGACAGAGAGCCTTTCTCAGGCTGACCCTCTGCTATTGGCTTGGATGTTCCTGCCACCTCCTGAGACATTTTTGCCTCGTCTCCAACAGGTGGATGACACAGCAGTAATGGCTTACAGTGCAGTAATGGTCAGTTCTTCTCAAACACATTTTGGGCCTCAATATTACATGGCTGGTGGCCATAGAGGAGATGAGAGGGGATAGAGAATTCAAATGGTGCCAAGGTATATAGTGTAACATTAGTAGTGTAAAGTCCAGAGTTGTTTGGTGCTGAGTCGGGTTGTGTGCAGGGTGATTCGGGAGCCTGGTGCCATGTGGGATGTAGCTGATCTTGAAGCTGGAGGTCACAAATCTCAGGTTCTTGTACTACCGTCCCAATAATAACAGAGAGAGGAGAGTGGGGTCAAAGTGGTGTGGGTCTTTGATGATAGTAGTTGCTTTATTGAGGCCTCTAAACCTCTGCTCCAATATGTGACAAGACATGTATATAACACTGCAGCCACAATCTTTATTGGCTTAGCTTAGCTTGGAGATAGTGTTGAAACAGGCCCTTCAGCCCACCAAGACTACGCGGACCAATGATCACCCTACACACTACGGACAATTTGCAGAAGCCAATGAACCCAGAAACCTTCACGTCATTGGATTGTGGGATGAAGCGAGACCACCCAGAGAATATCCAGGCGGTCACAGGGAGAATATACAGAACACCAGACACACCCCTACTGTAGTCAGGATCGAACCATGGCCCCTGGCGCTGTAAAGCAGCAACTCTACCACAGAACCACTGTAATACTTTAAATAAAAACATTGTGGAATTAAAATGAATACGTTTGTCAGTGTAAGAGTGTAAAAAAGTGATGGCAGAACCCTGAACCCTGAATTGATAACCAGTGAAATGTAATAAGAGGAAATGCGTGACTTGTGGAGTATTTACGTCCAGCAACATTTGTGTCAGGACAGACATTTAACATATCAGATCAATGACGTTTCAGTGGAAATCAATCGATGAAAACTGCAGCTGCTGCAAATCTGAAATAAAAACAGAACACTTCAAATCGGCAGCAGTTCCAAATATTCAGTGTTTTCGAAACACTTTTTACTTTTGAAACACTTTGAGATGTTCCATAGAACTTCAATCAGCTGTTCTTTACATTTGAGTTCAGTCTTTACAGCTTTGCATCATCTGCTCATTGTGACCATTGACCCTGGAAAGGGGGGCAGTTGGAATGTCATCACAATGGAATTGTTCCCCAACTAATAAATAGCAGCAACAGCTGAAGATTCTGCACTCAGACACAGCTACATCTCTGCTGTGTGTCAGTAAACAGCGGGGATGATTTTCTCCTCTTGGCTTGTGTACCTGATGAAGGTTAAGCAACCGCACTCCCTGATGATGGGGAAAACGTACCGGGTGCAAGTAGTGAACAGCACAACACCACTCCAGCAGCAGCAATCCATGCATTGGAGAGTGGAGAAAACACAGCAGTTGGAGACGATGCAAAAATGCCTCAGGAGGTGGCAGGACCATCCAAGCCAATGGCAGAGGGTCAGCCTGAGAAAGTCTCGCTGTCTTGTGTTGTACAATATTCATTGGCTGAACTGTTGGACATGAGAGAAGCCAAAGAACATTCTGCTGAGGCAATGCTGCAGCCCAGGAAGCAACATGACAGTGTGGAACAACTGGCAGGGACAGTGACTGACACAGAAGCACCAACACTCGGGGAGAGCAACATCGACATCGCTCCACTTTCAAGCACCACCACGTTTGAACACCCAAAACGGAAACCCACCATCTTCCGCGAACAAAGCAGACATCAGTGCTCAAAGGAACAGTGAAGCAAAGGATATGGTAGCAATGTATTGCAATTGGATTCAGCACATGGAGACCTGGCGTGATTACTTCCATATACAAGCCAAAGAGAAGATCGTCAATGGAGAAAAATGAGAGTGCAATCTTGTTTCCATATCACAGCTAATATGTTTTAATTATTTAATATTTTTTGGAATAGTAACATAAGTAATAGTAATAGTATATTTTAGTATATAGTAATATTACAGTATATTGTAATAGTATAGTATTGCAGCAGCTGAAGTTTTTATCCATTAATTTCCACTGAAAGGTCATTGATCTGATACGTTAAATGTCTGTCCCTACACAGATGTTGCTGGATGTAAATACTCCACAACTCACGCATTTCCTCTTATTACATTTCACTGGTTATCATTTCAGGGTTCAGGGTTCTGCCATCACTCTCTGTACACTCTAGCACTGCAATACTTATTCATTTGAATTCCAAAATGTTTTTATTTAAAGTACTACAGTGGCACAGCGGTAGAGTTGTTGCCTCGCAGCGCCAGAGACCGTGGTTCCATCCTGACTACTGTTGCTGTGTGTGTGGTGATTTGTACTTTCTTCCTGTGACCGCCTGGATTTTCTTTGGGTGCTCTGCTTGCTCCCACACTCCAAAGACGTGCAGGTTCCTGGGTTAATTGGATTGTGTAAAATGTCCCTAGTGTGTAGGGTGATCAATGGTCCACATGGTCTTGGTGGGCAGAAGGGCCTGTTTCCACACTGTATACCTACGCTAAACTACGCCAATAAAAAGTGTGGCTGTGTCACGGTGCACAGTGGGAGTCAGGACTGCTTCATGGACTGAAGCATAAACAGAAAATGCTGCAAACATTCAGCAGGTCAGGCAGCACCTGTGGAGAGAGAAGCAAAGATTACATCAAAGATCCCCCAATCAATGTGGAAAAGAGTAAAAATTAATTACATGCTGATGAGAAGATGGGAAGTAATGGATGACACATGGGGAATATCTCATGGGGAATATCAGGGTCACCATGTGGATCAGTTGCTGATGAGATGTGGTCAATGGGTTTAACGTGACAATTAGTGAGAGAACAACAATGGAACAAATGCTGTCGATGAGGGCGGTTGGAGGCAGCTATGCTCAACAATAAAAACTAACATGTAAAAATACAAATATAGGGCAATGGGACATGCCCAGCGGGTCTGCCTGCCCGAATGGTGGGAGGAAATCAGGGCCAATATTGCAGTAATGGCCAGTTCTGGTGCAGGTAGAGAAGATGACAGACCTTATGTTATAGAGTTCAATACTGAGTCCAAACGACTGCATCATGCTGAGACGGAAGATGACTGGATTATGCTGTGGGGCCTCAATATTACAGTGCTGGAGGATACAGAAGAGATCGGAGGGGATGGGGAACTAAAATGGTGGGCAGCTGGATACACAGGGTCACTTTTGTAAAATGACCATAGGTGCCCCTCACTCTGATCATTAAATCTGCACTTTGTTTTCCCCAATGTTGGGGAGACCATATTGTTCAAGCCAAGGTATATATTGTAACATTAGTAGTGTAATGTCCATAGTAGTTTAGTGCTGAGTTGGGTTGTGTACAGGGTGGTTCAGGAGCCTGATGGCTTGTGGGAAGATGATAATCGTGAAGCTGGAGGTCACAATTCTCAGGTTGTTGCACCACTGTCCCAATAATAACAGAGAGAGGGGAACGTGGTCAGTGCGATGTGGGTCTTTGATGATAGTAGTCATATATAGTATAATGGAATATTAAAATGATGACTATTCCAAAGAGCTATTAAGCCTCATCCTAACTCCCAGAAGATAGTGTCTAACCCCATAGGCCCCATTCCTCACGCACGTTCATCAATTTTAAACATGTTGAGACTTCTCTTCTCCCCCATGTTTTCCAGACTCCACCACTCTCTGGGTCAATGTGTTCTCCTCATCTCCTGTGCACATATTTCACCGCTCACTTTAAACTTACGCTCCCTGGTTGGTGACCCGTGTGTGAAGGGAAAAGTGTCCTTCGTGTTTCCTCAACACTTCGCACATCCCTATCCCTAACCTTATCCCCGGATCCCCCAAACCCTATCCCCCTAACCCTATCGCCATTCAGCCCTTCGAGCCAGCACTGCTATTCAATGTCGTCATAGCTGATCATTCCCAATCAGTACCCCATTCCTCCCTTCCCCTGACTCCGCTATCACGAAGAGTCCTATCTAGCTCTCCCTTGAAAGTATCCAGAGAACCGGCCTCCACCGACCCTATTCCCCTATCCCTATCCTTGTCCCTAACCCCCTATCTCTATCCCTATTCCTATCCCCTGTCCCTATCCCATTCCCTATCCCTATCCCACTATCCCTATCCCCTATCCATATCCCCATCCTTATCCCCCATCCGTATCCCTTCACCCTATCCCGATCCCTATCCCTATCTATATCCCCTATCTCTATCCCCATTCCACCTATCCTTATCCAGCTATCCCCATCACTATCCCTATCACCCTAACCCTATCCCTATCCCTATCCATATAACCATATAACCATATAACAATTACAGCATGGAAACAGGCCATCTCGGCCCTACAAGTCTGTGCCGAACAATTATTTTCTCTTAGTCCCACCTGCCTGCACTCATACCATAACCCTCCATTCCCTTCTCATCCATATGCCTATCCAATTTATTTTTAAATGATACCATCGAACCTGCGTCCACCACTTCCACTGGAAGCTCATTCCACACCGCTACCACTCTCTGAGTAAAGAAGTTCCCCCTCATGTTACCCCTAAACTTCTGTCCCTTAATTCTCAAGTCATGCCCTCTTGTTTGAATCTTCCCTATTCTCAAAGGGAAAAGCTTGTCCACGTCAACTCTGTCTATCCCTCTCATCATTTTAAAGACCTCTATCAGGTCCCCCCTTAACTTTCTGCGCTCCAGAGAATAAAGACCTAACTTATTCAACCTATCTCTGTAACTTAGTTGTTGAAACCCAGGCAACATTCTAGTAAATCTCCTCTGTACTCTCTCTATTTTGTTGACATCCTTCCTATAATTGGGCGACCAAAATTGTACACCATACTCCAGATTTGGTCTCGCCAATGCCTTGTATAATTTTAACATTACATCCCAGCTTCTATACTCAATGCTCTGATTTATAAAGGCTAGCATACCAAAAGCTTTCTTTACCACACTATCTGTATGAGATTCCACCTTCAAGGAACTATGCACGGTTATTCCTAGGTCCCTCTGTTCAACTGTATTATTCAATTCCCTACCATTTACCATGTACGTCCTATTTTGATTTGTCCTGCCAAGGTGTAGCACCTCACATTTATCAGCATTAAACTCCATCTGCCATCTTTCAGCCCATTCTTTCAAATGGCCTAAATCACTCTGTAGACTTTGGCAATCCTCTTCATTATCCACAACACCCCCTATCTTGGTATCATCTGCATACTTACTAATCCAATTTACCGCACCTTCGTCCAGATCATTGATGTACATGACAAACAACAAAGGACCCAACACAGATCCCTGAGGCACCTCACTAGTCACCTGCCTCCAACCCGACAAACAGCCATCCACCATTACCCTCTGGAGACTTATCCACTTTTGTATTTTTCAAATGTGTCAGTACTTCTTTTACTTTGAAACTCATAGTATCCATAGCTACTCTACTAGTTTCCCTTACCTCACATAATTCAATATCCTTCTCCTTGGTGAATACCGAAGAAAAAAAATAGTTCAATATCTCCCCCATCACTTTTGGCTCTGCATATAGCTGTCCACTCTGTCTCTCCAATAACCATATAACCATATAACCATATAACAATTACAGCATGGAAACAGGCCATCTCGACCCTTCTAGTCCGTGCCGAACACATAATCTCCCCTAGTCCCATATACCTGCGCTCAGACCATAACTCTCCATTCCCTTCCCATCCATATAACTATCCAATTTATTTTTAAATGATAAAAACAAACCTGCCTCCACCACCTTCACTGGAAGCTCATTCCACACAGCTACCACTCTCTGAGTAAAGAAGTTCCCCCTCATGTTACCCCTAAACTTCAGTCCCTTAATTCTCATGTCATGTCCCCTTGTTTGAATCTTCCCTACTCTCAGTGGGAAAAGCTTTTCCACGTCAACTCTGTCTATCCCTCTCATCATTTTAAAAAACCTCTATCAAGTCCCCCCTTAACCTTCTGCGCTCCAAAGAATAAAGCCCTAACTTGTTCAACCTTCCTCTGTAACTTAGTTGCTGAAACCCAGGCAACATTCTAGTAAATCTCCTCTGTACTCTCTCTATTTTGTTGACATCCTTCCTATAATTAGGCGACCAAAATTGTACACCATACTCCAGAATTGGCCTCACCAATGCCTTGTACAATTTTAACATTACATCCCAACTTCTATACTCAATGCTCTGATTTATAAAGGCCAGCACACCAAAAGCTTTCTTTACCACCCTATCTACATGAGATTCCACTTTCAGGGAACTGTGCACAGTTATTCCCAGATCCCTCTGTTCACCTACATTCTTCAATTCCCTACCATTTACCATGTACGTCCTATTTTGATTTGTCCTGCCAAGATGTAGCAAGATAAGTCACACTTATCAGCATTAAACTCCATCTGCCATCTTTCAGCCCACTCTTCCAACTGGCATAAATCTCTCTGTAGACTTTGAAACTCTACTTCATTACCCGCAACCCCACCTATCTTAGTATCATCTGCATACTTACTAATCCAATCCAATGGACCAATTTTATCCCTCGTTATCCTTTTGCTATTAATATAGCTGTAGAAACCCTTTGGATTGACTTTCACCTTACTTCTCAAAGCAACCTCATATCTTCTTTTAGCTTTTCTAATTTCTTTCTTAAGAATCTTTTTACATTCCTTATACTCCTCAAGCACCTCATTTACTAAATGCTGCCTATAATTATTGTAGATCTCCCTCTTTTTCCGAACAAGATGTACAATTTCCCTTGAAAACCAGGGCTCTTTCCACTTTTTACTGTTTCCTTTCAACCAAACAGGAACATAAAGATTCTGTACTCTTAAAATTTCCCCTTTAAATGTCCTCCATTTCTCTTCTACATCCTTCCCATAAAACAAAATGTCCCAGTTCACTCCTTTTAAATCATTTCGCATCTCATCAAAGTTAGCCTTTCTCCAATCAAAAACCTCAACCCTAGGTCCAGTTCTGACCCTCTCCATAATTATATTGAAACTAATGGTATTGTGATCACTGGACCCGAAGTGCTCCCCAACGCATACCTCCGCCACCTGTCCCGTCTCATTTCCTAACAGGAGGTCCAGCACTGCCCCTCCTCTAGTAGGTACCTCTATGTATTGCTGCAAAAAACTATCCTGCACACATTTTACAAACTCCAAACCATCCAGCCCATTTACAGAATGTGTTTCCCAGTCCATGTGTGTGTGGAAAGTTGAAATCTCCCACAATCACTACCTTGTGCTTACTACTAATATCTGCTATATCCTTACATATTTGCTCTTCCAATTCTCGCTCCCCATTTGGCGGTCTATAATACACCCCTATAAGTGTTGCTACACCTTTCCCACTTCTCAGTTCCACCCAAGTAGCCTCCAATCTATCCTGCCAAAGCACTGCTGTAATATCTTCCCTAACAAGCAATGCAACACCTCCACCTCTTGCCCCTCCAATTCTATCACACCTGAAGCAACGAAATCCTGGAATATTTAGTTTCCAATCACAGCCCTCCTGCAACCATGTTTCACTGATCGCCACAACATCATACTCCCAGGTGTCTATCCAGACTCTAAGCTCATCCACCTTTCTTACAATGCTCCTAGCATTAAAATATGCACATTTAAGAAACCCACCCCCTCATATTCTCTGTTTATTTTTTTCTTTCTCCTCTTGTGTCCGAGTGCTTCCCTTTTCTGCTTCCTGCCTCCCATTCTGTCTACTAGCTTTCTCTATTTGAGTCCCTCGCCCCAACCATTCTAGTTTAAAGTCTCCCCGGTAGCCTTTGCAAATTTCCTCGCCAGGATATTGGTCCCCCTCGGGTTCAAGTGCAACCCATCCTTTCTGTACAGGTCCCACCTTCCCCAAAAGAAGTCCCAATGATCCAGAAACTTGAATCCCTGCCCTCTGCACCAGTCTTTCAGCCACGCATTTATCCTCCACCTCGCTCCATTCCTACTCTCACTGTCGCGTGGCACAGGCAGTAATCCTGAGATTGTTACCTTTTTGGTCCTTTTCCTTAACTCTCCTCCCAACTCCCTAAATCCTCCCTTCAGGACCTCTTCCCTTTTTTTTACCTATGTCATTGGTACCTATATGTACCACGACCTCAGGCTCCTCTCCCTCTGATTTAAGGATATCTTGGATGCGTTGAGACACGTCCGAGACCTTGGCACCAGGGAGGCAGACCACCATCCTGGTCTCCCGACTGCGTCCACAGAATCGCCTATCCGACCCCCTAACAATAGAGTCCCCAATTACTATTGCCCTCTTCTTTTTTTCCCTACCTTTCGGAGCAACAGGGCCGGTCTCTGTGCTGGAGGCTCATCCGCTGTCGCTACCCCCGGGTAGGCTGTCACCCCCATCCGTACTCAAACAGGAGTACTTATTTGCGAGGTGTACCGACATTGGAGTACTCACTCGTTCCTGCCTCTGCCCCTTGCCCTTCCTTAGCGTGACCCACATGTCTCTCTCCCGTGGTTTTGGAGTGACCACCTCTCTATAACTCCCCTCTATGACCTCCTCACTCTCCCTGATCAGAGCGAGGTCATCGAGCTGCTGCTCCAGGATCCTAATACGGTCCCTTAGGAGCCCCATCTCGCTGCACCATGACCTCCCACATCTGACATCTAGAATAGTTCACTGCTCTGGCTGTCATTCTCCCGCCTTACCTTGGATCTGATACAAGTATAATACAATAGAAACTGCTGGGAGAAATCAGCAGGTATCTGACTCACAAACAGCTGCTCCCTCGTGACCTTTAAACTGTACCTTTATTATATAAACAAAAAGCACTGTACCTTTAGCCCACTGTACCTTTACTAAAGCACTGCACCTTTAACCAGAAAGCAGAAATGCTAACCTGAGGTTGCACCCAATTAGCTGCTTCCTATAGTCTGCTTCCACCAATCAGGGGCTTCCACCAGAACCCTCCCTATGGAGTGTGGAACGTTACAGATTTCGGTAAAAGCCCTGACCCTCCTCCACTCACTCCAATGGTCCCGGGCCTCTGTGAAAGAAAGCCCCGTGCTTGATTTAAATACTCACAGCCCTGACCCTCCTCCACTCACTCCAACGGTATCCCCTATCCCTATCCCTATCCCCCTCACAATATCCTTATCGCCATCACCCTATACTTATCCCTATTCACTTTCCATATCCCCCTATCCCTATCCATATCCCTATCCCTATCCCGATTCCTATTCCTATTCCCTATACCTATCCCTATCCCTATCCCTATCCCCTATCCATATAACCATATAACCATATAACAATTACAGCATGGAAACAGGCCATCTCGGCCCTACAAGTCTGTGCCGAACAATTATTTTCTCTTAGTCCCACCTGCCTGCACTCATACCATAACCCTCCATTCCCTTCTCATCCATATGCCTATCCAATTTATTTTTAAATGATACCATCGAACCTGCGTCCACCACTTCCACTGGAAGCTCATTCCACACCGCTACCACTCTCTGAGTAAAGAAGTTCCCCCTCATGTTACCCCTAAACTTCTGTCCCTTAATTCTCAAGTCATGCCCTCTTGTTTGAATCTTCCCTATTCTCAAAGGGAAAAGCTTGTCCACGTCAACTCTGTCTATCCCTCTCATCATTTTAAAGACCTCTATCAGGTCCCCCCTTAACTTTCTGCGCTCCAGAGAATAAAGACCTAACTTATTCAACCTATCTCTGTAACTTAGTTGTTGAAACCCAGGCAACATCCTAGTAAATCTCCTCTGTACTCTCTCTATTTTGTTGACATCCTTCCTATAATTGGGCGACCAAAATTGTACACCATACTCCAGATTTGGTCTCGCCAATGCCTTGTATAATTTTAACATTACATCCCAGCTTCTATACTCAATGCTCTGATTTATAAAGGCTAGCATACCAAAAGCTTTCTTTACCACACTATCTGTATGAGATTCCACCTTCAAGGAACTATGCACGGTTATTCCTAGGTCCCTCTGTTCAACTGTATTATTCAATTCCCTACCATTTACCATGTACGTCCTATTTTGATTTGTCCTGCCAAGGTGTAGCACCTCACATTTATCAGCATTAAACTCCATCTGCCATCTTTCAGCCCATTCTTTCAAATGGCCTAAATCACTCTGTAGACTTTGGCAATCCTCTTCATTATCCACAACACCCCCTATCTTGGTATCATCTGCATACTTACTAATCCAATTTACCGCATCTTCGTCCAGATCATTGATGTACATGACAAACAACAAAGGACCCAACACAGATCCCTGAGGCACCTCACTAGTCACCTGCCTCCAACCCGACAAACAGCCATCCACCATTACCCTCTGGAGACTTATCCACTTTTATATTTTTCAAATGTGTCAGTACTTCTTTTACTTTGAAACTCATAGTATCCATAGCTACTCTACTAGTTTCCCTTACCTCACATAATTCAATATCCTTCTCCTTGGTGAATACCGAAGAAAAAAAATAGTTCAATATCTCCCCCATCACTTTTGGCTCTGCAGATAGCTGTCCACTCTGTCTCTCCAATAACCATATAACCATATAACCATATAACAATTACAGCATGGAAACAGGCCATCTCGACCCTTCTAGTCCGTGCCGAACACATAATCTCCCCTAGTCCCATATACCTGCGCTCAGACCATAACTCTCCATTCCCTTCCCATCCATATAACTATCCAATTTATTTGTAAATGATAAAAACAAACCTGCCTCCACCACCTTCACTGGAAGCTCATTCCACACAGCTACCACTCTCTGAGTAAAGAAGTTCCCCCTCATGTTACCCCTAAACTTCAGTCCCTTAATTCTCATGTCATGTCCCCTTGTTTGAATCTTCCCTACTCTCAGTGGGAAAAGCTTTTCCACGTCAACTCTGTCTATCCCTCTCATCATTTTAAAAACCTCTATCAAGTCCCCCCTTAACCTTCTGCGCTCCAAAGAATAAAGCCCTAACTTGTTCAACCTTTCTCTGTAACTTAGTTGCTGAAACCCAGGCAACATTCTAGTAAATCTCCTCTGTACTCTCTCTATTTTGTTGACATCCTTCCTATAATTAGGCGACCCAAATTGTACACCATACTCCAGAATTGGCCTCACCAATGCCTTGTACAATTTTAACATTACATCCCAACTTCTATACTCAATGCTCTGATTTATAAAGGCCAGCACACCAAAAGCTTTCTTTACCACCCTATCTACATGAGATTCCACTTTCAGGGAACTGTGCACAGTTATTCCCAGATCCCTCTGTTCACCTACATTCTTCAATTCCCTACCATTTACCATGTACGTCCTATTTTGATTTGTCCTGCCAAGATGTAGCAAGATAAGTCACACTTATCAGCATTAACTCCATCTGCCATCTTTCAGCCCACTCTTCCAACTGGCATAAATCTCTCTGTAGACTTTGAAACTCTACTTCATTACCCGCAACCCCGCCTATCTTAGTATCATCTGCATACTTACTAATCCAATCCAATGGACCAATTTTATCCCTCGTTATCCTTTTGCTATTAATATAGCTGTAGAAACCCTTTGGATTGACTTTCACCTTACTTGCCAAAGCAACCTCATATCTTCTTTTAGCTTTTCTAATTTCTTTCTTAAGATTCTTTTTACATTCCTTATACTCCTCAAGCACCTCATTTACTAAATGCTGCCTATAATTATTGTAGATCTCCCTCTTTTTCCGAACAAGATGTACAATTTCCCTTGAAAACCAGGGCTCTTTCCACTTTTTACTGTTTCCTTTCAACCAAACAGGAACATAAAGATTCTGTACTCTTAAAATTTCCCCTTTAAATGTCCTCCATTTCTCTTCTACATCCTTCCCATAAAACAAAATGTCCCAGTTCACTCCTTTTAAATCATTTCGCATCTCATCAAAGTTAGCCTTTCTCCAATCAAAAACCTCAACCCTAGGTCCAGTTCTGACCCTCTCCATAATTATATTGAAACTAATGGTATTGTGATCACTGGACCCGAAGTGCTCCCCAACGCATACCTCCGCCACCTGTCCCGTCTCATTTCCTAACAGGAGGTCCAGCACTGCCCCTCCTCTAGTAGGTACATCTATGTATTGCTGCAAAAAACTATCCTGCACACATTTTCCAAACTCCAAACCATCCAGCCCATTTACAGAATGTGTTTCCCAGTCCATGTGTGGAAAGTTGAAATCTCCCACAATCTCCCACAATCACTACCTTGTGCTTACTACTAATATCTGCTATATCCTTACATATTTGCTCTTCCAATTCTCGCTCCCCATTTGGCGGTCTATAATACACCCCTATAAGTGTTGCTACACCTTTCCCACTTCTCAGTTCCACCCAAGTAGCCTCCAATCTATCCTGCCAAAGCACTGCTGTAATATCTTCCCTAACAAGCAATGCAACACCTCCACCTCTTGCCCCTCCAATTCTATCACACCTGAAGCAACGAAATCCTGGAATATTTAGTTTCCAATCACAGCCCTCCTGCAACCATGTTTCACTGATCGCCACAACATCATACTCCCAGGTGTCTATCCAGACTCTAAGCTCATCCACCTTTCTTACAATGCTCCTAGCATTAAAATATGCACATTTAAGAAACCCACCCCCTCATATTCTCTGTTTATTTTTTTCTTTCTCCTCTTGTGTCCGAGTGCTTCCCTTTTCTGCTTCCTGCCTCCCATTCTGTCTACTAGCTTTCTCTATTTGAGTCCCTCGCCCCAACCATTCTAGTTTAAAGTCTCCCCGGTAGCCTTTGCAAATTTCCTCGCCAGGATATTGGTCCCCCTCGGGTTCAAGTGCAACCCATCCTTTCTGTACAGGTCCCACCTTCCCCAAAAGAAGTCCCAATGATCCAGAAACTTGAATCCCTGCCCTCTGCACCAGTCTTTCAGCCACGCATTTATCCTCCACCTCGCTCCATTCCTACTCTCACTGGCACAGGCAGTAATCCTGAGATTGTTACCTTTTTGGTCCTTTTCCTGAACTCTCCTCCCAACTCCCTAAATCCTCCCTTCAGGACCTCTTCCCTTTTTTTACCTATGTCATTGGTACCTATATGTACCACGACCTCAGGCTCCTCTCCCTCTGATTTAAGGATATCTTGGATGCGTTGAGACACGTCCGAGACCTTGGCACCAGGGAGGCAGACCACCATCCTGGTCTCCCGACTGCGTCCACAGAATCGCCTATCCGACCCCCTAACAATAGAGTCCCCAATTACTATTGCCCTCTTCTTTTTTTCCCTACCTTTCGGAGCAACAGGGCCGGTCTCTGTGCTGGAGGCTCATCCGCTGTCGCTACCCCCGGGTAGGCTGTCACCCCCATCCGTACTCAAACAGGAGTACTTATTTGCGAGGTGTACCGACATTGGAGTACTCACTCGTTCCTGCCTCTGCCCCTTGCCCTTCCTTAGCGTGACCCACATGTCTCTCTCCCGTGGTTTTGGAGTGACCACCTCTCTATAACTCCCCTCTATGACCTCCTCACTCTCCCTGATCAGAGCGAGGTCATCGAGCTGCTGCTCCAGGATCCTAATACGGTCCCTTAGGAGCCCCATCTCGCTGCACCATGACCTCCCACATCTGACATCTAGAATAGTTCACTGCTCTGGCTGTCATTCTCCCGCCTTACCTTGGATCTGATACAAGTATAATACAATAGAAACTGCTGGGAGAAATCAGCAGGTATCTGACTCACAAACAGCTGCTCCCTCGTGACCTTTAAACTGTACCTTTATTATATAAACAAAAAGCACTGTACCTTTAGCCCACTGTACCTTTACTAAAGCACTGCACCTTTAACCAGAAAGCAGAAATGCTAACCTGAGGTTGCACCCAATTAGCTGCTTCCTATAGTCTGCTTCCACCAATCAGGGGCTTCCACCAGAACCCTCCCTATGGAGTGTGGAACGTTACAGATTTCGGTAAAAGCCCTGACCCTCCTCCACTCACTCCAATGGTCCCGGGCCTCTGTGAAAGAAAGCCCCGTGCTTGATTTAAATACTCACAGCCCTGACCCTCCTCCTCTCGCTCCATCAGCATCCCCTATCCCTATCCCTATCCCCCTCACACTATCCTAATCGCCATCACCCTATACTTATCCCTATTCACTTTCCATAGCCCCCTAGTCCCTATCCATAATCCCTATCCCTATCCAGATTCCTATTCTATTCCCCTATACTATCCCTATCCGCTATCCCTATCCCCTATCCCCCTATCCCTACCCCTACCCCCTAGCTATCCCTATCAACATATCCTATCCCTATCCCCTATCCCAGGGACCTTCCTAGCCAGTAACCCTATCCCTATCCCCTATCTACTATCCCCTATCTCCTATCCCTCCTATCCTATCCCCCTCTCTATCTATCCCGATCCCCCCCTAGTGCCCTCTCCCCCTATCTCTATCCCAATCCCTAGTCCCCCCTATTTATCTCTTCCTATCCCCTATCCCCCAATCCCCCCTCTCCCTATCCCTCTCCCCATCCCTAATCCTATCCTAATCCTCCCTATCCCTATCCTCTATCCCCTATCCCTATCTCCTATCCTATCCCTCTCTGACTACCCTATCCCTATCCTTATCTATCCGTACCTATCCGCCTGATCCCCCTAATCTCCCCTATCCTCCCTAACCTCTACCTATCCCGATTCCCATTCCCTATCCTATCCCGATCCCTATCCCTAGCCGCTATGCCTCTCCCCTATCACCTATGCCACAACCCTTATCTCTCCTCACCCCATCCCAGCCCGTATCTATCCCTTATCTATCCTCTATCCTATCCTAACCTATCTCTATCCCGAGCCCCTATTCCCATCCCTCTCTATCTACTATTGATCCTATCCCCCTATCTATATCTATCTATCGCCTCCGCTCTCCCATCGTCACTATCCGCCCAGCGACCTTCCAGCCCCCAACCGTAGCCTATCTAGCGCTTGCTATCCCCTCCCGAAGCCCTAGTCCACCATCGCGACTCTCACCAGACGCTCTCCTAATCCCTATCAACTCCCTATACTTATCCATCTCCATATCACTTCCCTATCTTGGAGACCTATCCTAACCCTATTCAACTATCCACTTCCATCGCAGCTGCCTCTCCATCTGTAGACCTGGCCCGCCCCCCGCGGAAACCTACCCTCTCCTATACCCCGCCGGAGCCTTTCCCCCGTTCCCAGCCCCCTAGGGACTACCCCCGTCGTCCCTCTCTCCCTCCTGTCCTCCCGAGCACCGGAGCGTCCCCGATGCCTGTCCCGATCCCTCCCCCCTCCCTCTCCTTTCCCTAACCTAGTCTCCCTACCCTCCGTTGGCCCCTAGCTCTAGAGCTGATCCACAGGACCCTAGGCCAAGCTCCTCTCACCTGATCCCTCTCTCTATCCCCCATCTCCGCCTCTCCCTATCCCTATCCCTATTCCCTCCCTAGCAATCCCGAACCCGCCCGGGTATCACGCTCCCTCGGTATCCCTCTCCCCTCCCTGATCCCTACCTCTCCGCCTAAGCTCTCTCTCCATGGCTCCCCCTCCTCCCTAACTCTCTCCCTATCCTTCTCTCCTACTTCCCTTCCTCATCCCTCTATCTCCCTATCTATCTATCTATCTATCTATCCTTTCCTCTACGACCATCTTATCTATCTAGTCCTAGCTTTTCTATAACCCCCTCTCTCCCCTCTACTCTATCCATAAACCCCTCTCGCCCTCTCTCCTCCATGTCCCTTCTCTGCATCCCCCTATCCCTCTCTCCGCTCTCTCTATCCCTTTATCCCCCAATCTTCCCTCGCCTCCCTCATCCTTGACCTCTCTCCCTCCCCAAATCCCTCTATCCCCAGATGCTGCTGTGCCCCCCTCTCTCTCTACTCCATTATCCCAGGGGTCCCCCCCCCGTGTTCTCATACTCTACTCCTCTATTCCCTGCCCCTCTCCGCCGCTCTATGATCTAATATAAGCTTCTGTTCCTTGATCTAACTCTATCTCGAGTTCTCCCCCTCTAAGAAATCTCCTATCCTCTATCCCTGTCCCCTATCTATCTATCGAGCTACATCTATCTCTCTCCTACTATCTATCGATTTCAATCCTCTCCCAGCTAATCTTATCCTATCTCTATCCCCCTATCCCCCCTCTCGCTATCCCTATCTCTCTCCCTCTGATACCATAATCCATCTAACCCTATTCTATCAACATTATGTCAGTCCTACTCTATCCTTATTCTTCTCCTATCCCACTCTAAACCCTAAAACCTCTCTCCAACCTATCCCTCACCATTTCCCCATCTCTCTCTTTAATTCATCCCTTCTTCTTACCCCCCCTTTCCTCTCCCTTCTTCCTCCCATTTTCCCTTTCTTTCTTCATTTCTACACCTTCCATCCCAATTCTCCCTAACGCTAATTCCCAATCCGTATCCACATGTGACCCTACGTCATCCCAAAAGTCTCCCTCTCTCTTCTACATCTAACATAATCCCCCCACTGCATCATCGCTATACCTACCTAAACTACACGTCTAAATCCATATCACGTACGAGACTAACCTACTCTTCGATCTAAATCCCTCTCCCTATACCTATCCCTAGTCAGTCTATCCCCTGAGACCGAGCCCTACCCTTCCCCATCCCGATTCCTATCACATTCCGAGTCACAGCGACCTATCACCGGCCCATCGCCTAAGTCGCCCCTATCCCATCCACGATCCCTATCCCTATCCCCCTATCCTTATCCCTATCCGTATCCCTAACCCTATCCCTATCCCTATCCCCCTAAACCTATACCTATCCCTATCCTCTATCCATATCCCTATCCCACACACCGTATCCCTATCCCCTAGTCCTATCACCATTCCTATCACTACCCCCCTATCCCCCTATCCCCCCACACTAGTGCCCGAGCCCGAGCCCTATCCGCTATCCCTATCGCCGACCGATCCCTATCCCTATCCCGGCCCTAGCCGAGCTCCCTATCAGATCCGTATCCCCGATCGCGATCGCCCTATTCCCCGAAGCCCGAGCCCTATCCTCCCGAAACCTATTCCCGATCCCTATTCCCATGCCACGATTCTTATTCCGCTGCCTATTCCTATCCCCCTATCGCGACTCCTGTCCCCAACCCCTATCCCTATCCGATCCATATCCATGATCCCTCACACTATCTGTATCCCGATCCCCGATTCCTATCCCTCTTTCCGCCCCATTTCTATCCCCTCTCCCGATCCCCTACTCATTTTCTATCCCCATCCCTATCCCATCCCCATCCTACGCCCGTATCCCTATCCTCCCTATCCTAGCCCTCACCTTTCGACCCAGTTCCCTATCCCACTACCATATCACATCTTAACCCCTATCTCGTATACCCTAAACCCGAAAGCACATGCCGCGATCCCTATCCCCGAGCCCAATCTTTCATACCTATCCCCCAATCCCTATCTATCATCCCCCAAACCGCTATTTTTCGCCTCTCTGCAATATCCCTATCGGCGTCCCGCGATATCTCGAGACCTACCCTCACCCCTGGATACCCCAACTCCTACACATCCCTATCGTCCCAACCCTTTCTACTTTGTCCCGATCCCCCCGAACTAAAACCCTCCCCCTTATCGTGTCCGATCCCCCGGCCCTACTAGCCCCCGCCCACGCCCCTATCTATTATACCATGAGCCTGTTTCCCCGCGGCGCCCTCAGCCACGTATCCTCGCCCAGCCCTTAAGTCCCTACCACGGGCACCCCGAACTATCCCTAGCCCTATCTCTTATATTGCCGATCCCGATACCGCCTGGCGCGATCCCTCCGGCGCCTATCCTTACGGCCCACCAATGCCTATTCTACGCCGTATCCCGGATACCCGATCCCTTACCAGATTCCCCCCGATTGCCCCGATCCCATTCCCCAATCAAACCACGCCCTACCGATCACCCCAACCCGTAGCCCGGATCACATACTAGCCCCCGACTCCCTAGCCCCCTATCGAGTCCCTAACCCGAGGCTACCCTACCACCCCCCATTCCCGTTACCCCGAGCCACGCCGCCCGAGCCGAGCCAGTAGCCCCCACCGTGGTGTCCCTCAGCCCTGTCCCCTATCTCGCCTCGCCCGATGCCGATACCGCGACCCCTCCGATCTCGTAGTCCGAACCCTATCCCCCGCGCCCCGAGCCGAACCCCCCATATCCTCACTCCCATATATCCCCCTATCCGATCCCGAATCCCGATCCAAACGCGCCGATAGCCCAATCCCAGCTCCCCCAAGGCACGAGCCCTTCCCTATACCCGATCGCAGCCAGACCCCCGAGTCCCCAGCTCCGAGCCCCTATACCTATCCAGTCCCACTAGCCCTAGGCCCCGTAGCACTACCCTACCGATCCCTAGGTCCCTATCCGATTCCCCGAGCCCCTCCCCTTATCCAAATCTCCCTTCCCGCTACACCTATCCCCCTAACCGTCTCGCTCCTACCTCCCTGACGCCCTAGCCTCTGAGGCCCTAGTGCTATCCGTTCCAGATCCCCCTGCCATATCCTATGCCCATCCCCCTAACCCTATCCCTATCTCTATACCTCATAATGTCCCTATGCCTGTACCAATCCCTATCCTTAGATATTCCATCTCCTCCATTCTCCCCTCCCCTATGACCCAGATCCTATCTGGCCACCAACTATAACCGCTAAACATATCCCTCTCCCCCTTCACTGTCCCTTCCCGGAAACCCGATACCGAGCCAACTATACGAAACTATCCCATCCCCTAGCCCTATCCCTAGTTCCTACTCCCTATTCCCCCTAAAACTACCTCTCCTAGTCTTACACTTCCCAACACCTCCCCAAGCCCCTACAACTTCCCTTATCCCCTACCTGTGCCATCTTTTCTCGTTCCCCTCCCTTCTTCCCTTCCAAGCCACCGCCCTTAGTGCCAATCCCTATCTCCATTCCCAATCCCATTCCAGCCCTAAACCTCGTCTAGCCAGTACTCCCTAGCCATAGCCCCATAGCTCCCTAGCCCTATCCCTCTTATCTACTCTACCCATCCTAGCACTTTAGCCCCTAACCATATCCCTAGCCCTATAATCCCGGCCGTAGCCATAGCCCGATCCCTAAACCCCGTATCCTCTGCGAGGCCGAGCCGACCCTATCCCTAGGCTCTCCCTTCCACTGCCATAGAAAAAAACCCGAGCCCTGATACACATTCCTCTGCAGGCCCGAGCCCTATCACCGCGCGCCCAAACACCTATCCCAAGCCCGACCCTGTCACCTATCGCCCTATCCCCAGCCCCCTCGCCCCATCCCTATCCCCGATCCAGAACCCGATCCACCGCCCCTAGCCCTAGGTCCCCCCCCCTAGCCTAGCCCTCTCCCCCGTGCCCGGTAACCGAGTACTAACTAGCTAGCCCCTGCCCTAGGCCGACCCGAACCCCCACCCGATCCCTATCACCCGACCGCCCTAACCTGATCGCCCTAAGCCCTGATCCTCACGCCTGGCCGACCGCCCCCCGCCCTATGCCCCCAAACCGGCCCCTTCCCCTGGCCCCCAAAATTCCCAATCGCTATGACCCCCTAGGCCGGGAACCCGCCCTAGCCGGCCCGATCCACCTAAGCCCCAGCCCAACCCCAGCCCCAGCCCCAGACCCAGCCCCAGCGTCAGCCCGAGCCCCTATCCCCGAGCCTATCCCTAGAATCCCCGAGCCCTAGCCTAGCACCGGCCGATACCCCGAGCCCTAGCGAATAAAACCTTGCGATCCCCTTGCCCCTACCCGAGATCCCCTACCCTAGCGCTCCGAACCCGGCCGTAAACCCGAGCCCGGGCCGGCCCCTAAACCTACGATATGCGCATCCCCGATCCCTAGAACCAAAAGCCTACCCTAGCCCAATCGACCCGAACCCGACCCCGATACCCCCAACCCGAAGGCCCGCTTCCCTGCCTAGACCCGAACCCAGCCCCTCTCCCTAGCCCTACCCCGGAGCCCTGTCCCGTCCCCGATCCAGAGCTCGAGCCCGAGGCCCCCAGCCCCGAGCCCTCGCCCGATCCCGAGAACCGGGGCGCCTACCCCCTAGGCCGATTCCGCTCCTAGTCCTAGCCCGAGGCCCTAGCCCCCCGAAACCGGCCCGACATCCCTCAGCCTCTAGCCCCCTGAGGCCCGAGGCGCGCCGTATCCGCTCTATCCCGAACCGATCCAACCCGAGCCCCCGCTCCCTGACCCAGCGAGCCCTATCGCCTCCGATGGCACTTAGGCCTGCCCATGCCTCTAGCCCGACCCGATACTCCAGCCCCGACCCCATCCCGACCCGAGCCGCCCTAGAGCCCGAGCGCGATCGGATGGGCCCGAGGCCCGACCGAACACCCGAACCCTAATTTTTCGTCTTCTCAAAGGCCGAGACCCCCATTCCAGCCAGCCCGATCCCCTAGCCCTAGCCCCGCGCCCGAGCGCGAACCCGATCCCCAGACTGCCAGAGGCACTATCCCTATCCCCGAACCGCGACCCGATCCCTGGAAACCCCTGTACCCGCGCCGCCAGCCTCGGAACGAGCACGACGAGCGAGCGGAGCCCGAGGCGAGCGCGAGCCGACCCGAGCGCGCTCTCGCCCTAACCCAGCCCCATGGCACGAGCCCACTAGCGACCCCCGAGCCCAAGCCCCAAAGCAGCGACCTAGAACCCGAGCCGACCCGGAGAGGTATCAGATGCGAAAGCGAGCCAGCCCCGCAAAGCCATCGAGCGACTAGTCATCTACTAGCGACCCATCCGAGCCTAGAGGCCGAGCGGGCCGAGCGAGGCCGAACCCGAAGCGCGCCGAGCGAGCGAAGCGAGCGAGGAGAGCCTAGCGAGAGGAGCGAGCGGCGCCCGCGATCCCGAGCGAGCGAGCGATCCGAGCGAGCTCGCGAGCCCCGAGCGAGCGGGAGAAGGGCGAGCTCGCGCCCGAGCGCCGCGCGCGAGAGAGCGACGAGCGGGCGAGCGCGCGAGCCCGACCGAGGAGCGAGCTAGCGAAAGCGAGCCCGAGCGATCAGCGAGCGAGCCGAGCCCAGCAGTCGCGGGCGAGGCCGAGCAAGACCGAGCGGGCCCTCGAGCCCCGGGGCGAGCGAGCGCCGAGCGAGCGGGCGAGGCGAGCGGGGCGAGCGAGCGAGCTGGCGAGGAGCGAGCGCGAGACGCCGCGCCCGAGCGAGGAGAACTAAAGCGAGGGCGGAGCGGCGAGGTCGTACGCGAGCGAGCGAGCGCGAAGCGCGGCCGCGAGAGACCGAGCTAGCCGAGCGAGCGAGCGAGAGACGCGAGCGCCCGCGCGCGCCAGAGCGAGCGAGCGAGCGAGCGAGCGAGCGAGGGAGCGAGTCGAAGCGAGCGAGGCGAGCGAGAGGATGCGATATCGAGCGCGATGCTACCAGCCGGCTAGCGAGGGAGCGAAAGCGAGCGGGCGAGCGAGCGATCGAGCGAGGCGCGAGGAGCGAGCGAGCGAGCGAGCGGGCTAGCGAGCGAGCTGAGCGAGGAGCGGAGCGACGAGCGCGAGGCAGCGCCAGCGAGCGAGCGGCGAGCAAGCGAGCGCGCAGCCGCGAAAGCGAGCGCGCGCGCGAGCGAGCGAGCGAGCGAGCGAGCGAGGAGGCGAGCGAGCGAGCGAGCTCGCGAGCGCGAGCCCGCGAGCGAGCGAGCGAGAGAGCGAGCGCTAGGCACGAGCAGCGAGCGAGCGAGCCCGAGCGAGCGAGCGAGCGCAGCGAGCGCGAGCGAGCGAGCGAGCGAGCCGAGCCCGAGCGAGCCCCGAGCGCCGAGCGAGCGAGCGAGCGAGCGAGCCGAGCGCCCCGAGCGAGCGAGCGAGCGAGCGAGCGAGCGAGCGAGCGAGCGAGCTGGGCGAGCGAGCGAGCGAGCGAGCCGAGCGCGCGAGCGAGCGAGCGAGCTGCTAGCGCGCGAGCGACGCGAGCCGCGCCAGGAGCGAGCCGCCGAGCGAGCGAGCGAGAACGAGAGCGAGCGAGCGCCAAGCGAGCCAGCGAGCGCCCGAGCGGGCGAGCGAGCGAGCGCCGAGCGAGCGAGCGAGCGAGCGATCGAGCGCGCGAGCGAGCGAGCCGAGCGAGCGAGCCCGAGCGAGCGAGCGAGCGAGCGAGCGGCGAGAGCCCGCGAGATCGAGCGAGCGAGCGAGGAGCGAGCGAGCGAGCGAGCGAGCGAGCGAGCGAGCGAGCGAGCGGCGAGCGCCGAGCGAGCGAGCCGAGCGAGGAGAGCGACGAGCGAGCGAGCCCGAGCGAGCGAGCGAGCGAGCGAGCGCGCGAGCGAGCGAGCGAGCGAGCGAGCGAGCGAGCGGCGAGCGAGCGAGCGAGCGAGAGCGAGCGAGCGAGCGAGCGAGCGACGAGCGAGCGAGCCCGAGCGAGCGAGAGCGAGAGAGCGAGCGAGCGCGCGAGCGAGGAGCGAGCGAGCGAGCGCGCGAGCGAGCGAGCGAGCGAGCGAAGAGCGAGCGAGCGAGCGAGCGAGCGAGCGAGCCGAGCGAGCGAGCGAGCGAGCGAGCCCGAGCGAGCGAGCGAGCGAGCGAGGCGAGAGCAGCGAGCGAGCGAGCGAGCGCGCGAGCACGAGCGAGCTGAGCGGGCGCGAGCGAGCGAGCGAGCGAGCGAGCGAGCGAGCGAGCGAGCGAGCGCGAGCGAGCGAGCGAGCGGAGCGAGCGAGCGAGCGAGCGAGCGAGCGAGCGAGCGAGCGAGCGAGCGAGCGAGCGCGAGCGAGCGAGAGCCGAGCGAGCGCGCGAGCGAGCGAGCGAGCGAGCGCGCGAGCGAGGAGCGAGCGAGCGAGCGAGCGGGAGCGAGCGAGCGAGCGAGCGAGCGAGCGAGCGAGCGAGCGAGCGAGCCGAGCGAGCGAGCGCGAGCGCGAGCGCAGGGCGAGCCGCGAGCCCGCCGCGGAGCCGAGCGCGCGCGAGAGCGAGCGAGCGAGCGAGCGAGCGCGCGAGCGAGCGCGAGCGAGCGAGCGAGCCCGAGAGCGAGCGAGCGAGCGAGCGCGCGCGCGAGCGCGAGCGAGCGAGCGAGCGAGCCCGAGCGAGCGAGCGAGCGCCGAGCGAGAGCCGAGCGGGCGAGCGAGCGGGCGAGCGAGCGAGCCGCGACCGCGAGCGAGCGAGCGAGCGAGCGAGCGAAGCCCGCGAGCGCGAGGAGCGAGCGAGCGAGCGAGCGAGAGAGCGAGCGAGCGAGCGAGCGAGCGAGCGAGCGAGCGACGAGCGAGAGAGCGAGCCCGAGCCCGCGCGGAGCGAGCGAGCCCGAGCGCGGAGCGAGAGCGAGAGCGAGCCGAGCGAGCGAGCGAGCGAGCGAGCGAGCGAGCGAGCGAGCGAGCGAGCCCGAGCGAGCGAGCGAGAGCGAGCGAGCGAGCGAGCGAGCGAGCGAGCGAGCGAGCCGAGCGAGCGAGCGAGCGAGCCCGAGCGAGCGAGCCCGAGCGAGCGCGAGCGAGCGAGCGAGCGAGCGAGCGCCGCGAGCGAGCGAGCGAGCGCGAGCGAGCGCCCGAGAGCGAGCGCGAGCGAGCGAGGCGAGCCCAGCGAGCGAGCGAGCGAGCGAGCGAGCGAGCGAGCGCGAGCGAGAGCGAGCGGCTATCCGAGCGAGCGAGCGCGAGCGCGCGAGCGCCGAGCGAGCGGCGAGCGAGCGAGCGAGCCGAGCGCGCGCGCGAGCGAGCGAGCGACGAGAGCGAGCGAGCGAGCCGAGCCCGCGAGCGACCGCGAGCGAGCGAGCGAGCGAGCCCGAGAGCGGCGAGCGAGCGAGCGAGCGCGAGCGAGCGAGCGAGCGAGCGAGCGAGCGGAGCGAGCGAGCGAGCGAGCCCGCGAGCGAGCGAGCGAGCGCGCGGCGAGCGAGCGGCGAGCGAGCGAGCGAGCGAGCGAGCGAGAGCGAGCGAGCCGAGGAGCGAGCGAGCGAGAGAGCAGAGAGCGAGCGCGAGCGAGCGAGCGAGCCGAGCGAGCGAGCGAGCGAGCGAGCGAGCGAGCGAGCGAGCTAGCGAGCGCGAGCCCGAGCGAGCGAGCGAGCGAGCGAGCGAGCGAGCGAGCGAGCGAGCGAGCGAGCGAGCGAGCGAGCGAGCGAGCGAGCGAGCGAGCGAGCGAGCGAGCGCGCGAGCGAGCCGAGAGCGAGCGCGCGAGCGAGCGAGCGAGCGCGCGAGCGAGCGAGCGAGCGAGCGCGAGCGAGCGCGCGAGCCCGAGCGCGCGCGCGCGAGCGAGCGCGAGCGAGAGCGAGCGAGCGAGCGAGCGAGCGAGCGAGCGAGCGAGCGAGCGAGCGAGCGAGCGAGCGAGCGAGCGAGCGAGCGAGCGAGCGAGAGCGAGCGCGCGCGAGCGAGGAGCGAGAGAGCGAGCCGAGCGAGCGAGCGCAGCGAGAGAGCGAGCGAGCGAGCGAGCGCGAGCGAGCGAGCGAGCGAGCGAGCGCGAGCGAGCGAGCGCGAGAGCGAGCGAGCGGCGAGCGCGCGAGCGGCGAGCGAGCGAGCGCGAGCGAGGAGCGAGCGAGCGAGCGAGCGAGCGAGCGAGCGCGAGCGAGAGCCGAGCGAGCGAGCGGCGAGCGAGCGCGAGCGAGCGCGAGCGAGCGAGCGAGCGAGCGAGCGAGCGAGCGCGAGCGAGCGAGCGAGCGAGCGAGCGAGCGCGAGCGAGCGAGCGAGCGAGCGAGCGAGCGAGCGAGCGAGCGAGCGAGCGAGCGAGCGAGCGCGCGAGCGAGCGAGCGAGCGAGCGAGCGAGCGAGCGCGCGCGCGCGCGAGCGAGCGAGCGAGCGAGCGAGCGAGCGCGAGCGAGCGAGCGAGCGAGCGAGCGAGCGAGCGAGCGAGCGAGCGAGCGAGCGGCGCGAGCGAGCGCGCGAGCGAGCGAGCGAGCGCGCGCGCGCAGCGAGCGAGCGAGCGAGCGAGCGAGCGAGCGAGCGAGCGAGCGAGCAGCGAGCGCGAGCGCGCGAGCGCGCGAGCGCGAGCGAGCGAGCGCGAGCGAGCGAGCGAGCGAGCGAGCGAGCGAGCGAGCGAGCGCGCGCGCGCGAGCGCGAGCGAGCGCGCGAGCGAGCGAGCGAGCGAGCGAGAGCCGAGCGAGCGAGAGCGAGCGAGCGAGCGAGCGAGCGAGCGGAGAGCGAGCGCGAGCGCGAGCGCGAGCGAGCGCGAGCGAGCGAGCGAGCGAGCGAGCGAGCGAGCGAGCGAGCGAGCGAGCGAGCGCGCGCGAGCGCGAGCGCGAGCGAGCGAGCGAGCGAGCGAGCGAGCGAGCGAGCGAGCGAGCGAGCGAGCGAGCGAGCGAGCGAGCGCGCGAGCGAGCGAGCGCGAGCGCGCGAGCGAGCGAGCGAGCGCGAGCGAGCGAGCGAGCGAGCGAGCGAGCGAGCGCGCGAGCGCGCGCGCGCGCGCGAGCGCGCGAGAGAGCGAGCGAGCGAGCGAGCGAGCGAGCGAGCGAGCGAGCGAGCGAGCGAGCGAAGCGAGCGAGAGCGAGCGAGCGCGCGAGCGAGCGAGCGAGCGAGCGCGAGCGAGCGAGCGAGCGAGCGAGCGAGAGCGAGCGAGCGAGCGAGCGAGCGAGCGAGCGAGCGAGCGAGCGCGAGAGCGAGCGAGCGCGCGCGCGCGAGCGAGAGCGAGCGAGCGAGAGCGAGCGAGCGAGCGAGCGAGCGCGAGCGAGCGAGCGAGCGAGCGAGCGAGCGAGCGCGCGAGCGAGCGAGCGAGCCACGAGCGAGCGAGCGAGCGAGCGAGCGAGCGAGCGAGCGAGAGCGAGCGAGCGAGCGAGCGAGAGCGCGAGCGAGCGAGGCGAGCGAGCGAGCGAGAGCGAGCGAGCGAGCGAGCGAGCGAGCGAGCGAGCGAGCGAGCGAGCGAGCGAGCGAGCGAGCGAGCGAGCGAGCGAGCGAGCGAGCGAGCGAGCGAGCGAGCGAGCGAGCGAGCGAGCGCGAGCGAGCCGAGCGCAGCGCGAGCGAGCGCGAGCGAGCGCGCGAGCGAGCGAGCGAGCGAGAGCGAGCGAGCGCGAGCGAGCGAGCGAGCGAGCGAGCGAGCGAGCGAGCGAGCGAGCGAGCGAGCGAGCGAGCGAGCGAGCGAGCGCGCGAGCGAGCGAGCGAGCGAGCGAGCGAGCGAGCGAGCGAGCGAGCGAGCGAGCGAGCGATCGAGCGCGAGCGAGCGAGCGAGCGAGCGCGCGAGCGAGCGCGAGCGAGCGAGAGCGAGCGAGCGAGAGCGAGCGAGCGCGAGCGAGCGAGCGAGCGAGCGAGCGAGCGAGCGAGCGAGCGAGCGAGCGAGCCGAGCGAGCGAGCGAGCGAGCGAGCGCGAGCGAGCGAGCGAGCGCGAGCGAGCGAGCGCGCGCGAGCGAGCGAGCGAGCGAGCGAGCGAGCGAGCGAGCGAGCGCGCGCGAGCGAGCGCGAGCGAGCGAGCGAGAGCGAGCGAGCGAGCGAGCGAGCGAGCGCGAGCGAGCGAGCGCGCGAGCGAGCGAGCGAGCGAGCGAGCGAGCGAGCGAGCGAGCGAGCGCGAGCGAGCGAGCGCGCGCGCGCGCGAGCGAGCGAGCGAGCGAGCGAGCGAGCGAGCGAGCAGCGAGCGAGCGAGCGAGCGAGCGAGCGAGCGAGCGAGCGAGCGAGCGAGCGCGAGCGAGCGCGCGAGCGAGCGAGAGCCCGAGCGAGCGAGCGAGCGAGCGAGCGCGCGCGCGCGAGCGAGCGAGCGAGCGCGAGCGAGCGAGCGAGCGAGCGAGCGAGCGAGCGAGCGAGCGAGCGCGCGCGAGCGAGCGAGCGAGCGAGCGAGCGAGCGAGCGAGCGAGCGAGCGCGCGCGCGAGAGAGCGAGCGCGCGAGCGAGCGAGCGAGCGAGCGAGCGAGCGAGCGAGCGAGCGAGCGAGCGCCGCGCGAGCGAGCGAGCGCGAGCGCGCGAGCGAGCGAGCGAGCGAGCGAGCGAGCGAGCGAGCGCGCGAGCGAGCGAGCGAGCGAGAGCGAGCGAGCGAGCGAGCGAGCGCGAGCGAGCGAGCGAGCGATCGAGCGAGCGAGCGAGCGAGCGCGCGAGCGAGCGAGCGAGCGAGCGAGCGCGCGCGCGAGCGCGAGGAAGCCGAGCGCGCGAGCGAGCGAGCGAGCGAGCGCGCGAGCGAGCGAGCGAGCGAGCTAGCGAGCGGCGCGAGCGAGCGAGCGAGCGAGCGAGCGAGCGAGCGCGCGCGAGCGAGCGAGCGAGCGAGCGAGCGAGCGCGCGAGCGAGCGAGCGAGCGAGCGAGCGCGAGCGAGCGAGCGAGCGAGCGAGCGAGCGAGCGAGCGAGCGAGCGCGCGAGCGCGCGCGCGCGGCGCGCGAGCGCGAGCGAGCGAGCGAGCGAGCGCGAGCGAGCGAGCGAGCGAGCGAGCGAGCGAGCGAGCGCGAGCGAGAGCGCGAGCGAGAGCGAGCGAGCGAGCGAGCGAGCGAGCGAGCGCGAGCGAGCGAGCGAGCAGCGAGCGCGAGCGAGCGAGCGAGCGAGCGAGCGAGCGAGCGAGCGAGCGAGCGAGCGAGAGCGAGCGCGCGCGCGAGCGAGCGCGCGAGCGAGCGAGCGAGCGAGCGAGCGAGCGAGCGCGCGCGAGCGAGCGAGCGAGCGAGCGAGCGAGCGAGCGAGCGAGCGAGCGAGCGCGAGCCGAGAGCGCGAGAGCGAGCGCGAGCGAGAGCGCGAGCGAGCGAGCGAGCGAGCGAGCGAGCGCGCGAGAGCGAGCGAGCGAGCGAGCGAGCGAGCGAGCGAGCGAGCGAGCGAGCGAGCGAGCGAGCGAGCGAGCGAGCGAGCGAGCGCGCGCGCGCGAGCGAGAGCGAGCGAGCGAGAGCGAGCGAGCGAGCGAGCGAGCGAGCGAGCGAGCGAGCGAGCGAGCGAGCGAGCGAGCGAGCGAGCGAGCGAGCGAGCCCGCGAGCGAGCGAGCGAGCGAGCGAGCGAGCGAGCGCGAGCGAGCGAGCGAGCGCGAGCGAGCGAGCGAGCGAGCGAGCGAGCGAGCGAGCGCGCGCGCGCGCGAGCGAGCGAGCGAGCGCGAGCGCGAGCGAGAGCGAGCGAGCGAGCGGAGCGCGCGCGCGGCGAGCGAGCGCGAGCGAGCGAGCGAGCGCGAGCGCGCGAGCGAGCGAGCGAGCGAGCGAGCGAGCGAGCGAGCGCGAGCGAGCGAGCGAGCGAGCGAGCGAGCGAGCGAGCGAGCTCGCGCGCAGCGAGCGAGCGAGCGAGCGAGCGAGCGAGCGAGCGAGCGAGCGAGCGAGCGAGAGCGAGCGAGCGAGCGCGCGCGCGAGAGCGAGCGAGCGAGCGAGCGAGCGCGCGCGAGCGAGCGAGCGAGCGCGCGAGCGCGAGCGAGCGAGCGCCGAGCGAGCGAGCGAGCGAGCGAGAGCGAGCGCGCGAGCGAGCGAGAGAGCGAGAGCGAGCGAGCGAGCGAGCGAGCGCGAGCGAGCGAGCGAGCGAGCGCGCGCGAGCGAGCGAGCGAGCGAGCGAGAGCGAGCGAGCGAGCGCGAGCGAGCGAGCGAGCGAGCGAGCGAGCGAGCGAGAGAGCGAGCGCGCGAGCGAGCGAGCGCGAGCGAGCGAGCGAGCGAGGCGAGCGAGCGAGCGCGAGCGGCGAGCGAGCCGAGCGAGAGCGAGCGAGCGCGCGCGAGCGAGAGCGAGCGAGCGCGAGCGAGCGGAGCGCGAGCGCGAGCGAGCGAGCGAGCGAGCGAGAGCGAGCGAGCGAGCGAGCGAGCGCGAGCGAGCGAGCGAGCGCGAGCGAGCGAGCCCGCGCGAGCGAGCGAGCGAGCGAGCGAGCGCGAGCGAGCGAGCGAGCGAGCGAGCGCTAGCGAGCGAGGCGAGCGAGCGAGCGAGCGAGCGAGCGAGCGAGCGAGCGAGCGAGCGAGCGAGCGAGCGAGCGAGCGAGCGAGCGAGCGAGAGCGAGCGCGCGCGAGCGAGCGAGCGAGCGAGCGAGCGCGCGAGCGCGCGAGCCGCGAGCGAGCGAGCGAGCGAGCGAGCGAGCGCGCGAGCGAGCGAGCGAGCGAGCGAGCGAGCGAGCGAGCGAGCGAGCGAGCGAGCGAGCGAGCGAGCGAGCGAGCGAGCGAGCGAGCGCGAGCGAGCGCGAGCGAGCGAGCGAGCGAGCGAGCGAGCGAGCGAGCGAGCGAGCGAGCGCGAGCGAGCGAGCGAGCGAGCGAGCCGAGCGAGCGAGCGAGCGAGCGAGCGAGCGAGCGAGCGAGCGCGCGAGAGCGAGCGGCGAGCGAGAGCGCGAGCGAGCGAGCGCGAGCGCGAGCGAGCGAGCGAGCGAGCGAGCGCGAGCGAGCGAGGAGCGAGCTAGCGAGCGAGCGAGCTAGCGAGCGAGCGAGCGAGCGAGCGAGCGAGCGAGCGAGCGAGCGAGCGAGCGCGAGAGCGAGCGAGCGAGCGAGCGAGCGAGCGAGCGAGCGAGCGAGCGCGCGAGCGAGCGAGCGAGCGAGCGAGCGAGCGAGCGAGCGAGCGCGAGCGAGCGAGCGAGCGAGCGCGCGAGCGAGCGAGCGAGCGAGCGAGCGCGCGAGCGAGCGAGCGAGCGAGCGAGCGCGCGAGCGAGCGAGCGAGAGCGAGCGAGCGAGCGAGCGAGCGAGCGAGCGAGCGAGCGAGCGAGCGAGCGAGCGCGCGCGCGAGCGAGCGAGCGAGCGAGCGAGCGAGCGAGCGAGCGAGCGAGCGAGAGCGAGCGAGCGAGCGAGCGAGCGAGCGCGCGAGCGCGAGCGAGCGAGCGAGCGAGCGCGCGCGCGAGCGAGCGAGCGAGCGAGCGAGCGAGCGAGCGAGCGAGCGAGCGAGCGAGCGCGAGCGAGCGAGCGAGCGAGCGAGCGCGAGCGAGCGAGCGAGCGAGCGCGATATC
This sequence comes from Leucoraja erinaceus, assembly GCF_028641065.1. Taxonomy (NCBI): domain Eukaryota; kingdom Metazoa; phylum Chordata; class Chondrichthyes; order Rajiformes; family Rajidae; genus Leucoraja; species Leucoraja erinaceus. The sequence goes on along the minus strand of NC_073402.1, from coordinate 1,778,992 downwards.
GAGCGAGAGCGAGCGAGCGAGCGAGCGAGCGAGCGAGCGAGCGAGCGAGCGAGCGAGCGAGCGAGCGAGCGAGCGAGCGAGCGAGCGAGCGAGCGAGAGCGAGCGAGCGAGCGAGCGAGCGAGCGAGCGAGCGAGCGAGCGAGCGAGCGAGCGAGCGAGCGAGCGAGCGAGCGAGCGAGCGAGCGAGCGAGCGACGAGCGCGCGAGCGAGCGAGCGAGCGAGAGCGAGCGAGCGCGCGAGCGCGCGCGCGCGAGCGCGAGAGCGAGCGAGCGAGCGAGCGAGCGAGCGAGCGAGCGAGCGAGCGAGCGAGCGAGCGAGCGAGCGAGCGCGAGCGAGCGAGCGAGCGAGCGAGCGAGCGAGCGAGCGAGCGAGCGAGCGCGCGAGCGCGCGCGAGCGCGCGAGCGAGCGAGCGAGCGAGCGAGCGAGCGAGCGCGCGAGCGAGCGAGCGAGCGAGCGAGCGAGCGAGCGAGCGAGCGAGCGAGCGCGAGCGAGCGAGCGAGCGAGCGAGCGAGCGAGCGAGCGAGCGAGCGAGCGCGCGAGCGAGCGAGCGAGCGCGAGCGAGCGAGCGCGATAGCGAGCGAGCGAGCGACGAGCGAGCGAGCGAGAGCGCGCGCGCGAGCGCGCGAGCGAGCGAGCGCGAGCGAGCGAGCGAGCGAGCGAGCGAGCGAGCGAGCGAGCGAGCGCGCGCGAGCGAGCGAGCGAGCGAGCGAGCGATCCGCGAGCGAGCGAGCGCGCGAGCGAGCTAGCGAGCGAGCGAGCGAGCGAGCGATCGAGCGCGAGCGAGCGAGCGAGCGAGCGAGCGAGCGAGCGAGCGAGCGAGCGAGCGAGCGAGCGAGCGAGCGAGCGAGCGAGCGAGCTAGAGCGAGCCGCGAGCGAGCGGGCGAGCGAGCGAGCGAGCGAGCGCGAGCGAGCGAGCGAGCGAGCGAGCGAGCGCGAGCGCCGAGCGAGCGCGCGCGAGCGAGCGCGAGCGAGCGAGCTAGCGAGCGAGCGATAGCGAGCGAGCGCGAGCGAGAGCGAGCGAGAGAGCGAGCGAGCGAGCGCGAGCGAGCGAGCGAGCGAGCGCGAGCGCGAGCGAGCGAGCGAGCGAGCGAGCGAGCGAGCGAGCGAGCGGCGAGCGAGCGAGAGCGAGCGATCGCGAGCGAGCGAGCGAGCGAGCGAGCGAGCGAGAGCGAGCGAGCGAGCGAGCGAGCGAGCGAGCCAGCGAGCGAGCGAGCGAGCGAGCGAGCGAGCGAGCGAGCGAGAGCGAGCGAGCGAGCGCGCGAGCGCGCGAGCGAGCGAGCGAGCGAGCGAGCGAGCGCCGAGCGAGCGCGAGCGAGCGAGCGAGCGAGCGAGCGAGCGAGCGAGCGAGCGAGCGAGCGCGCGCGGCGAGCGAGCGAGCGAGCGAGCGAGCGAGCGAGCGAGCGAGCGCGAGCGAGCGAGCGAGCGAGCGAGCGAGCGAGCGAGCGAGCGAGCGAGCGCGAGCGAGCGAGCGAGCGAGCGAGCGCGAGAGAGCGCGCGAGCGAGCGAGCGAGCGCGCGAGCGAGCGAGCGCGCGCGAGAGCCGAGAGCGAGCGCGAGCGAGCGAGCGAGCGCGAGCGGCGAGCGAGCGCGAGCGAGCGAGCGCGAGCGAGCGCGCGAGCGCGAGCGAGCGAGCGAGCGAGCGAGCGAGCGAGCGAGCGAGCGAGCGAGCGAGCGAGCGAGCGGAGCGAGCGAGCGAGCGAGCGAGCGAGCGAGCGAGCGAGCGAGCGAGCGAGCGAGCGAGCGAGCGAGCGAGCGAGCGAGCGAGCGAGCGAGCGAGCGCGAGCCGAGCGAGCGAGCGAGCGAGCGAGCGAGCGAGCGAGCGCGCGCGCGAGCGAGGAGAGCGAGCGAGCGAGCGAGCGAGCGAGCGACGAGCGAGCGAGCGAGCGAGCGAGCGAGCGAGCGAGCGAGCGAGCGAGCGAGCGAGCGCGAGCGAGCGAGCGCAGGAGCGATCGAGCTGCGGGCTAGCGAGCGACGACTCGAGCCCGAGCACGATCCCCGAGCAAGAGCAGGAGCCAGCCCGCGCTAGCCCCAGCCCGAGCCCGAGCCCAGGCCCGGAGCGCGATCGCGAGCCCGAGGCCGAGCCCAGCCGTAGCCCCCTAACCCGCGCCGAGGCCCTATCCCGAGCCCCGAGCCCGATCCTACCCGCTGCCAAAGCCTGCGCCGAGCCCTACCCTAACCGGATCCCCTCTCCCTAGCCCGAGCCGCCAAACGATCCGAGAACCCGAAGCCCGGGCCCGGCCCCGAAACTACCCACTGCCAGGCCCGAGCCCGCAGCCCAGATGCCCGAGCCTACCCCCGAACCGGACCCCGGAGACCGAGCACACGAACCGAGCCGGAGCCCGCCAAACCGACTCCATGACCGAGCCCCTGATCCCATCCCCGACCCTGAGCCCCCGAAACCGCGCCGACTGGG